>NC_056516.1:30453469-30583288 GCF_014905685.2 Nematolebias whitei
ATATATATATATATATATATATATATATATATATATATATATATATGAGTTTTTCCTATGATTTTTACAGTCTGACCTCTTCATACTTTCTGTATTGTGTAGGTGTTGTAATGCCACAAAGCTTCATACAGCACTCGGGATTCAGCGTGGAGAGGCCTCAGGCAATCAGAGGCATCCATCATGGCCAGAGTTTATAAAGTCAAGGTAGAGAATGGTGGACAGTCAGACAGAGACAGAAAGACGGAGAGACAAAAGGAGACATTGACGGAGAGAGGCAGCCAGACAAAGTGACAGAGTCAGAGAGGTGGGTGTATAAAAGCGTACATATGAAGAAGACTAAAATGTCGGTGTAAAAGCATTTGTCTGGAGGTGTGATTCACTCAGAAGCGGCTCGACTGCCTCACTGGATAAATGAGCGTAATCATAGCTCAGCTGCAATCATTACAGCCTGTGTTTATTAAGCTATTAACATGCTGAATTATTGCACGTTACATTTTGGATGTATGCAATTTAAAGTTTAAATTTCCATAAATTAGTATTTTAGTCTGATCAATAACTGCAATTAATAAAATGTATGTAATTCCTGATAACGGTTCACATTCAACAACGAGCTGAAAACTCAAGACAAGTTAAATGTTTAATGTTGATAAATCTGTTACAGTCCAACATTGTACTCGGAAACCTCATGTTCAAGCTTCCAAGTGGAGCACTGAGTCACGCAGCCTCCCCTCAGCAAGATAATGCCCTCCCTCACTGTGAAAACTGCTCGGGGGCAGATCAGGATGTTGAATGCTAATTTAAAGTCCCTCGATTTATTGGTAATCAAGTAAACAAACCGGCTCTATGAATTCTGTCTTCTCAACACACAGAACTCGAAGAACCACTGCAACGTCCCTTAAGGACTTTAGAGTCATTTGTCCTTGACGTGACAGATCGGATCTGCACTGGTCAACCTACGCACATTTAGACTGATGCTGTAATCCTTAAGGGCTATTATATTAATTTTTACCTGTTTCCAGTCTTCCTTTGTTAAAGTATTACTATTAAACTACAGTAGTCACTCGATTATTGTGGGGGTTACGTTCCACACACCGCCGCGATAGGTGAAAAACCGCAAAGTAGGAACGCTATATTTATTTGAGTACTGGTATTTATATATTTTAAGGCTTTATAAACCCTTCCCACTCTCTTGCAATGTTCTAAACTCTTAAACCTACGTGATTTCAACAACATATGTATATGTACTGCACAGCAGCTACTGTAAAATTTAGAGTTTTCGCCGGCTCTGCAGAAGCTCTGTTCCGTTCAGCTACCCTGCAGCATGACAAAACCCATCACCCCGTCCACGTTGATGTGCACAAGCTGCTGCTCCAGGAAGGACACAGCGCACGAGGCTGCCCAGGATCAAGTCCACCACCTCAGCCTGTCAGCTGACTTGTGTGGAAAAACAATATTCTCCATGGTCTTCTGTCTCAGCTTCTGCTCATGCTAAGTCCATTTTTGAAAAATGACGAAATATAACTCCTAAAACTGCTAAAACTTGATGCCACTTTGTTTTTATTTTTATTTACAGAAGAAGAAGACGTGTCTTCAGAGGTTTTTGTGTCGTTTCTTTCAGTAGTTCTTGGTGCAGCGCCCCCACAGGCGAGCGGGGGAATAGGTTGGTTCAACAGGTTGACTCGACTGCACAGTGCAGTGTGAATGCAAACGCACCAGCTCAAATGTAAACAAAAGGTCATGAATATTGGTCCCGAACCGAACCGAGTCTACCGGACTATCTGGTGTGAAAACGACCTTATTGAAAGAAAACTACAAAATGGCAGCACCTGTCCAAAGTTTTTTTTTTTCTCTTAACTTTTTATCCCTTCTTGTCTCAATTGAGGTGGTTTAATTAATCCTTAGGGAGGTGCTCCGGGCATGTCCGACTGGGAGGAGACCCCGGGGAAGACCCAGGACATGCTGGAGAGACTATGTCTCTCGGTTGGCCTGGAAACGCCTTGCAATCCTCTCAGAAGAGCTGGAAGAGGTGGCTGTGGAAAGAGATGTCTGGACTTCCCTGCTCAAGCTGCTGCCCCTGCAACTCGACTTCAGAATAAGTGTAAGATAATGGATGGATGGATGTCTCAATCACATAAGTAATATTAAAGTTGACAATCATTGAAAAACTGGGAAAGAGCCAGTAGAAGAAAGTTGAACCACAAATTAGTGAAAGACTTCTGTATTCTGAAACCTGTACATAACTACAAAACCCAGGTTGATTTTAGGACTAATACAATCTACCAAAGGCTAATGAATCAAACAAAGTGCGATCTTTATGTAAAAGGTGTTCACTTTCACAGACTCGCTGTGGCGACCCCTGAAGAGGGAAAAGCTGAAAGAAGAAGTTCACTTTAACAAATCTAATTGAAAAATAAATTGAGAAGCAAAACAAAACTGTATTAACAACTGGCATTTCCTAATAAGTCTTAAATTTGAGCACAGTTATTATATCGTATATATATATTGTTATTGATATTGTCTTTGAGAAGTAGACGTGTCCGAGTAAAAACGTTTGTTTAGCCTCACTGCTATGGTCAAGGATGTTCTTTCTTCGTTTTAGTCTTAAGCATTGTGGGTACTCAAGAGAAAATGTAAAAAAAAAAAATAGAAACACTGCAAACTTTAGGATATACATTTGCTTCTTATTGTTGTCAGGATCAACACCCCTCATTGCAGGTTAGCAATATTTTTTAGTCTTACTACCATAGAGTGTATTTTCGTTAAGATGCCCAGGTTTACGGCTTTATATTGGCTTTACCGTAGCTCCCAGTTCAAGGATAATCAGAGCAGAAAAATGTGTCACTCCAAAGAAAAGTATTTGCTGAGACGAATAACAGACGAGGAATACTGTGAGGTTCACCCAATGCCCCACGTCTTGAAGGGTCGTGTTATTACTCGTCGAAGATTCTCAGAGGTCAAAGATACACGCAGTAAATACATCTTTGCTTCGGCCCTTTCTCTTTTATCTCTGTACGCCCTTTCCACATTACCAGCTTTTATTTACCTCTTTCAGTCGCCCAACAGTCTGTACTTGGAATGGTAACAGATTTCTTAAAGTAGTAAATGTATCTGTATTCAAACAGAATATATTGCAAGTACATTTTTTTTTTATCTAAACTATAGGATATTGGTGAAATTGATTCAAGTCAATTTGCATTAGACTTTGGAGATTTTACAATCACAATAAGGTAAGCATGACATTACTACTAATATAAATCACATTTATAATGTCACGTAATGGACCACTAGCGTATAATATTGTCTTTGTATAAGTTGCAGTCTGCCATTGCACAAATAATGTCACCTTCTGACCCAGTTACCTTGGTTACCACTTTATTCTTTATCCCTGAGGACCATCATGTTAGATCACAGAAGTGTTTTCGTGAATCAACCTTAGATTTGAAGTAAAAAAAAAAATGAGAGAGGAAATCAAAAATGAGAGGATTCTGGTCTAGTGCAAGTGGTCATGGAAGCTCACATGCTTTTCTTCTTTTTCTCAAACTGGGAACCAACCTTACATTCCAGATGTCAGAGTCCACACATGCTCTGCCAGAGAATCGTCTTGGTAATGCCTGAACTCAGTCCCCAAGGACTGATGATAAAATACTTTAGTACAGTTTGCTTGGTGACTCACAGGTTGTGTTTTCTGTGCATGATAGTAAAAGCCTGCATGCTTGGCAGTAGGAAGCTATCTTAGGAGAAGTGGTTGGGCCTGGCTATGTAGAGTGACTCAAACAAAAAACAGGCTATTTTACACAACACAGATTCCAGGAAGTGAATCAGACATGCTAAAAGATAGTTTTCTCTTTCATATCAAGCCAAACTGAGCACAAAGATGTGAGACACCGTCTCCAAACATCTGTGTTGGTGTTCATCTCAAATTCTATGAAATCCTTAAATTGTATTGATAATTTCAAACATACTTAAGCGCATGTGATTGGAGGTTGCTAATTTAAAGCCAGTTGTCAGTCATTCTGCCTCGCCTTTGTGTAAAAGGGAAATGTTGAGAACACCGAAGGAAGATGAGGCTTTTTGGCAGCACTCCAGTTATTGAAACAAGCACCCAGCTCAGATAAAGCACAGTCAGGCCAACAAGAAAGCAGGACAGTTTGATTTAGATCTGTGTTACTCGGAAATCACCATTTCTGCCGCTCTGTATAACCGTGGGGCACAGTGCCTCCTGGGTGATCAGATTATCACAGAATAGCGTTATTTAATTCTCAGTGAAAAAGAGAAGCAAAATCGGACACAAGATGATTTTTCATAATGTAGTTTTACACACTGATGGGAAGCTTATGTCCAATGATAAAATTACAGGACTTGTCAGGAAACAATGAAAATTTATTACCAAAAGACGGTTGAGACCGTCACATCACGGTCTTGTTTTATTCGACTTATTTAGAGAAACATTCAGTTCAAGTATTTTTGGTGAAGTTTTCGACTTTACAAATGCATTTGATGTTTCTGTCAAAAGAGTTTGAATAAACAAGGAAATTGTTTTTTATCAATTGTTTGTTTTTTTACATGAAAAGCAAAAAATGATTTAGTTGCAAAGCGTTTTCAAGTTACCCTGTGTTTATTTTGAATCGATCATTTTAAAGATTTACATCTTTCTAGTTTTGATATAAACGCAGACACTGTCTCCATGGAACTGATCTTAACACGAAAGCCACAATTTAATTATTTTAGAATCAGCACTAAAATTGCACTTTCAATTGGAAAGAGTATTGCAGTATACAAGGGTCCAGCCCTTGACATCCTTAACTGTGCACGTCTCCAGAAGGGCTGGGCACGATGGGAGAAAATCACTTAAATACCGATTAATGGACTTCTGGTAGTTACCACTCTGTTTTTCTCATACTATTAATAGATTAGCAAAATCCTCATTTTCTCATTGCTAAGTGGAACGCATTGACTTACATTTTTTTTTCATGGAAAGGTCTCTGATGATGTTCTGCAGCTGTTTTTAACCAATATCTGGCAGATACCGACAGATTACCAGAATTAAAAAGGCATGTCCTTTTAAATCACCTTGTTGGAACTAAGATACTGTTTGTTATATGCTGTTATATATCAGCACAACTCTCATTTACTCTTTTTTTTTTAAGCGAAGACTAAATAGCAAAAGAAGTATTATGCATTATACACAATTTTTGCAAAGTCCTGTAAATTAATTCATTTTTACCCAACATTACATTAATATATACATGCCACAACATGGAAGTAATTAATATTTTGTGCAAAATGGATGAAAAATACTCAGGACAGGTACAAAAGATCTGCTTTGTAGACAAGTTATTTTAAGAACAAGATGTTGCGAGTTGCATGGTAAGGTAGGCTGACAGTCTCTATCGTGCTGCAAACACAAAAATCTACTGCTTTGACCACCTGTCCATGGGACTATTGCTGCATGAAATGGTTAGTTATCTCACTGACAATCGAGAGCTGGAGGATTGTCAAGAAGGAGGGATGCAGTAAAAAGGGACTTACTGCCACATAAGTACTAGATAAGTGCATATTCAAGCACACCCTCCAGCACACACACTCACCAGTTTGCCAAGCATCTACAGCATTCCCCCTTGAAGCAGGAATAGCAAATGTAACCAGACCCTTTTAGAGAAATATGGGCAGATTGTAGCTCTCTGACGAGCTGCTGAAAGTCTGTGACATAGATCTCAGTCTGGGGACCAATCGTGCATTCTTGTAAAGGGATATTGAGATCATAACCTCATGTTAAAAAAACGCAGGCCTGTCCCATGATATAAAGGCTGAATGTCACCCACGAAGCCCTAAAACCGTTTTATCAATTACTATTTTTCCATATAAAGAGAGCATACGAAACATGTTTCAAAATTTAGTACTCCTTTAGGATAGTCTTTTAAAAAAGCCCTTCTGCATACAGTCTATGTGTTAGTTTGAAATGCCTCCTCTTTGGCTGAATGATCCTCATTTATAAGGCCACTGGAGGTTGTCGTATGATTCGAGGCAGCACTTAAACTCTATGAACTGGTGAATACTTGCGTTAAAATAGTGTCTGTGGCCATGCAGCTTAATGTACCATACTCGAGGCTATCCTTCCCCTCTGGCTTGTACAGTGGCAGTGATATTGTGCACAAATGTCTCTATCGCTCTCAATAACTTGCGTCAGTGAGATGCAGCTTTAATGATGTGTTGTTGGTCCTTCCCACAAACAGTTCTGAAATTTGACCCTATGACTGAGCCTTTGTTAAAAGCATAACAATGTCAACTTGCTGGGTTATTTATTTATTTTTAACCTTCAAGCAGCACATGTGAATTTTTGACATGATTATTTAAGAAAGATGTTTAACATATTTGTTGGTTTGTCACCACAGCTTTTAAAAAAAAATCACACTAGAGGGTCATTTTTCTTAACTATGGAATTTATGGGGTAATCTATTAATGCTTTATGGGAAATGGACTCATCCTGTTTTATATTAACATGAACCCTGAACCTGTCATATATTGTATGTGTAAGGCTGAACCGAAGCTTTTCCCTTTGGTAATGAAAAATACGGGCCTGGCAAGTTTTCTAAACACAGCTGTAAGTCTGTACCGCTGCTATCCCTCTCCTTCAGTAATTCATGTGTGGGATGGCTTTTGACCTCAGTAAAAATCTAACAGACTTGGAGCAACTGTTAATTCTTACTAGTGATGTATGACAGCGCTTAATCCAAAGTGGTTTGTTTTTTCTGTAGACATAGTTGGCACATGCAACTTAAGTCATTGATATGGTGATCTGTAATCTGAGCATCTTATCAAACCAATCAACGCTTTTGCAGCAAAAACACATGACTGGTGTGTTCAGCCCACTGAGGGAATCGGAATATTATTAAAAGGAGAATTGAGCTAAAAACAATCAAATTTAAACACAAATAAAATAATTGATCTTTTAAGAACATACTGTGTACAGTATATATCAAGCTATAAGCTATACAGTTATAAGTTATATAGTTCTAGAATTGCGCCGCTCAAGGTGGCTGCATGTTGGAGCAGCTCTGTTACTTTCATTCTGAGATTTTGCTTTTGGAAACTTTAATTCCTGGTTTTCTGGATGTAAATCATATTTTTTTGGATTATTGTTTTCTCTGGTATCAGATGCTGTGCAGCCGGAATGATTTTTACTGAAACTTTTTAAGTTTTGGACATTTGTTATGATGCGTAACCATGGCAACAAGGCTGTTTTCTACAACAACAGCAGCTGATTGACATCTCAAAAGCACAAATAATATCTCAACTATGGCCCCAACTCTCAAATGAGTTGAAAAGGATATGTGGACACATTCTCATCTACCTGCCAGCTGTGCTCGAGTGCCTGACCACTGAGATCCTGGAACTAGCAGGAAACACGGCTCACGACAGCGGAAGGACAGGATCATCCCTCAGCACCTACAATTGGCTGTCCGCACCTATGAGGAGCTCGGCAGACTGCTGGGAGGAGTGGCCATCTTTCTGGGAGGAGTTCTGCCCGGCATTCAGGCAGTCCTACAGTCCAGGGGAACCGAGAAGTCAGCCGAGTCTGGGTGGACGGATCGGACGGCATCTGCAGCCAGTTTCTTAGGATCCACTGTGGGATGGACCTTTACAAGAGATACTTCCTATCTACAGCCATCAGTATCTATAACATCACTTAATGAAATGAGGATAATGAGTTATAACAACAAAATAATTTCCCTTTGGGATTAATAAAGTATTTTTGAATTGAATTGAATTTAATTGAATGCAGAGATAGCTTCCAATTCTAAATAATCTCTTTGTTTCCTGTCTAAGTGCAGTGCAGTCAGAAATATTCACAGAGGCTGCAATTGTAGATTTTTTTTTCTACTTTGATCTGGCAATAATTTTGAAACTACATACACAGTAAACAAAAAAAAAAGTACCAGATGTGAACTAGTGAACAAAAAGGTTCTTAGATTTGCTTATAAAATTTAGTCTGTAGTGCGTTGTTTGTTTGGTTCTCATTAGATTTCTAGTGTGCAGCATGTATGTAGTTTGTTTCACATCAAACAAGATAAGCATGGGACAACTGCAACATTGGGGTATTCATTTGGCTGCTGTTTGCAATTTGAGCCACTAGATATTGCTAAACCACACACTAAACTTGTATTATTCATTAATGAAGAGAACAAAGAACAAGTTCTCGATGTTGTATTTTTTCCCATTGTTATATGTTTGCCAAGCCCTAGTTGTGGGCCGAGATGGGGTAGAGGTAGGGCAGCCGACCTGGGACCAGAAAGTCACGGTTCGACTCCCAGCCATTCCAACATGTCGTGGTGTCTCTGAGCAAGACACCTAATCCCCAATTGCTCCCTGGGTGCTTACAGAACTTCCCACTGCTCCACCTGGGTGTATTTCAGGTGTGAGTGGTTAAATGCAGATAACTAATTTTGCCATTGTATGGGAACATACAATGATGACAATCTCATACTTCCCTTTTCTTCTCTAGATGTGAAAACAAAACAGAAGATGATGTTTAAATATAATAATTCATTAAGTCATCCTGACTAGATTTTAACAGTACAGTATCTAAGGTCTTGTTAAATTGTCAGAAATTGGCTTCTGTTTCCTATTCATCCAACCTTTATTTATACAGATTGGTCTCATTGAGCCTCAAGGACTCATTTACAAGAGACCTGTATGTGACCTACAGTATATGACCTATATGTGTTGTATTTTTGTCTGTGCTTCAACAACCATGACAAGGTAACACCATCTCAGTGCAATGTAATCCAGATTGTCAGCAGCTTCAGCCCTGTGTTTCCTGGACCCTGTTGATACCCAGTCCATAATGGCGCACTGGGAAGCCTGCTGCCAGCCTGTAATCCGAGCATCTTATCAAACCAATCAGCGCTTTTGCAGCAAGAACACATCTCAACCGTGACAGAAGGGGGTTTCACAACATCTGGTGCTCCGAGAGGGAGCGAGAAAGGGAGGGAGATTGGGGAGTTAGCGTGAAAAGAAAGTGTGAGAACAATCTTGTTGGTCTGGCATGTAGATTTGTGATCAGCACAACATCCTGCTTTCGCTTTTGATGCAGGTCACTGAGCGGGCAGATAGTTGTCAGCACTTGCCCACTGACAACAGAGCTGAGTATTCTTGCAGCTCTGATGGTGATATTTTTGATGCCAATATTTGTCACTGCAACTCGATTTCCATATTTTTTCTCCAGCCCAGTGCGTCAGTGAGAGGTTACCACAGCAGTAAGACAGCAGCCATAAGTTCAAGCCTTGGCTATAATTGGACCTCTGGCAGCAGCGGTGGTCAAGGCACCTGGAGCAGCTCCTCCTCCACTCGTGCAAGTCTCCAACAATATATATCTCACCACCAACATCACCACCCCTCATCAACAAGCTACACCTACTGCACGACCCATACGGCAGTGAGTAATTCTTTTAGCTTGTTGTTGTATGAAAACATCTGCTTGTGTCTCACTTTCTGGAATCCATTAGTGGCTGTTTCTATGAAGCACGTTCTTCCAGTATGCACACAAAATATACTAATTTCCTCTCCTCTCCTTTTATCATTCCTTCATCTTATGTCTATAGATTTCCTTTTTTTTACTTCCCACTGTATTATTTCATTCTTTGACCCTCCATTTTCTTTTTTCCTCTCTGCAACTTAATTTGTTCATTTCACACGTCTCTTGCACTGACACTGCATTCAGAGACTAATTGAGATAGAATCACTTCTGAATCCCTCCCCTCGTTTTTATTCCAGGAATTTATTTCAGTTTGCAGTCTCTCTGATTTGACTTTATTTATGGTACCTGGTTTTCTAATGTGATATTTGGCTTCTGTCTGGAAGTGACACGCAGAGCCTGAAATGAGGAATTCTGTTACGGTCATGTTTTCATCACGGTCAAGGAGCTGGAAATGGCAATTTTGTAGGCAGTCTGTTTTTGAGATTTGGATTTTGATAACTTAAAAACAATATGTGGGAATTTCTTCAAAGCTGTCACAAACTTCAACTTGGACTTTAAGATAGACTTTTTAAATGTCCAAGACTCTGTTGCATCATGTCAGTTACTTTCTTGTGAAAGCATGAGGAAGACTTGTAAGAACCTTTCTAAATATTACAAATTTTTTTTACATGATAAAGATCCAGCAAAAACTTTTTGTAGAAACATCTCTAGAATTGTTCAGTTCAACATAAAATAAGTTTGTAAGGTTATTTCTATTATTATGGTTGTAAAACATGCAGATTTTGTTTGTTTAAATGATCGTAAAATGTACAATTGTAACCACTTAGCACACTGAGAATGTTATTGCTTGAAAAAAATTCTATATCACAAATAAAGATTTTGTCCTAGAACCTACTTGACAGATAGGAGTGACAGATAGCTTCAAGGTGGAGGTAGGATTACATTGGGGATTGGCTCTGAGCCCCTTTTTGTTTGCTCTGGTTCTGGACCAACTAGCAGATGAGGCCAGGCAGGAATCCCCGTGGACTATGATGTTTGCAGATGACATTGTGATCCGTGGTGAGAACAGGGAACAGGTGGAAGAGAACTTAGAGAGGTGGAGGTATGCACTTGAAATAAGAGGAATAAGAGGGAGGCAGGTGGAACAGTGAGGCTACAAGGAGCAGAGGTCACAAAGATGCAGAACTTCAAGTACTTGAGGTCCACTGTCCAGGAGAATGGGGAGTGTGGCAAAGAGGTGAAAAATAGAGTCCAGGCAGGATGGAGTGGATGGAGAAAAGTTTCCGGAGTGATTTGCGAGAAAAGGGTGTCGGCAAAGGTCAAAGGAAAATTTTACAAGACAGTATTGAGACCAGCTATGTTGTATTCAATTCAATTCAATTCAAAAATACTTTATTAATCCCAAAGGGAAATTATTTGTTGTTGTAACTCGTTATCCTCATTTCATTAAGAGATGTTATAGATGCTGATGCTGTAGACAGGAAGGATCTCTTGTAAAGGTCCATCCCACAGTGGATCCTAAAAAACTGGCTGCAGATGCCGTCCGATCCAGCCACCAAGACTTGTCTGGCCTCTTGGTTCCCCCAGGCTGTAGGACCGCCTTTATGCCGGGCAGAACTCCTCCCAGAGCGATGGCCACTCCTCCCAACAGCCTGCCGAGCTCCTCGCTGCAGACAGCCAGCTGAAGGTGCCGAGGGACGATCCTGTCCTTTCGCTGATTTGAACCGTGTTTCCTGCTAGTTCCAGGATCTCAGTGGTCAGGCACTCGAGCACTGCTGGCAGGTAGATGAGAATGCTTCTACAGAACATCCTTTCAACTCATTTGAGATTTGGGGCTGTAGTTGAGATATTATTTGTGCTTTTGAGATGTTAATCAGCTGCTGTTGGTTGTAGAAAACTGCCTTGTTGCCATGGTTACGCATCATAACAAATGTCCAAAACTAAAAATGTTTCAGTAAAAATCCTTCCAGCTGCACAGCATCTGATACCAGAGGAAACAATCATCCAAAAAATGTGATTTACATCCAGAAAAAGAGGAGTTAAAGTTTCCAAAAGCAAAATCTCTGAATGAAAGTAACAGAGCTGCTCCAACATGCAGCCACCTTGAGCGGCGCAATTCTAGAACAATGAATGGTCTGGAGACAGTGGTATTGACACAAAGACTGGAGACAGAACTGGAAGTAGCAGAATTAAGATGTTCAGGTTCTCCTTAGGAGTGACAAGGATGGATAAGATTAGGAATGAGATCATCAGAGGTACAGCACAGGTTGAACAACTGGGAGATAAAGGTAGAGAGGCCAGACTGAGATGATTTTGACAGGTCCAGAGGAGGGACAATGGGTATATTGGTAGAAGGATGTTAGAAATGCAGCTGCCAGGAAAAAGACGAAGAGGAAGGCCCAAGAGGAGATATATGGATGCAGTTAGAGAGGACATGGAGGTAGTTGGAGTGAGTACAGAGGATGCAGAGGACAAAGTGAGATGGAGGACGATGCCTTGTTGTGGTGACCCCTGAAGAGAGAAGAGCCGAAAGAAGAAGAAGACGACCTAGGACTTACCTAACTCTTATAGGAAATGTATTATTTGACCCTTTTGTCTCGGTAGAGTGAAAAATCCTACCAAAACAATTTAAACTGCAGCTTTAACATTTTGCAGAATACTTACAATCACAAAGCAACAATGCTAGGTATTTTCTGTATTACTTCCAAGAATTTGTATCTTGAGAAAGGCCTTTTTTCACTATTGCTAATTTTCCATTAAAATAATCTCATCTTACATATGCACCACTTAAACTCCCGTCTGCCTGTTTGCCTGCATGTTGAGACATTCCTCAAGCATCTACAAGCATGAAGCGAAGAAATCAGACTGGGTTTAGCTTTGAAACTCATTACTGTGCACTGGCTTCAAGTTGCATAATGGTATTTCTGTGATACAGAACACGTTCTTTCTTTCTAATGAGCTGAAAGAAATTTTCTTTCACTGTTTGTGTGTTTTACTACATCTTTCCAGTTTTAATCACTGCTTCTACCTTCTTTACACAGTTGTCACCATGACTAGCAAACACTGCCATTCCCACTCTCATTGCTTTTAGAACCACAAATAGGCAAAGAGGAGTTCTGCTGTTTTTGATCCATGCCGTGAACAAACAGGAAGCATCATAAACAGAGAACATTCCACATGGCAGGCATAAAAGCTCCGGTTGAGGTTATAGTTGTTGTGGTGCTCCATCACATGTCACATTTTTTGGGAATGTTAGTCCTTTCTGACCTCATTGCCACTCCCTCCCTCAGGGAGTCAAGCCATTGTCACCCATATCTGCACACAAGCTACAATAGACGCCTTTTAGTTTTTAGACCAACTCGCTTCTTAATTCAGAAACTGAAGCTGCTGTTACAAGTTGTGACATAAAACATGCAGTTGCTATTTTTTAAGTACATATGTATTTAGATTACTAAATAACTAACTTAACTTAACTTGATTTGTGTGTTTCAGTTTTATACACCTTAAAAAGATAGCCCAGAAGTTTAGGAAGTTTTTTTGAATAAACAATGGTTCCACACAGATGTTTTGATGCAGTGGAAATTCAAACATAAATATAAATTTGAATATAACAGCCAGATCTAAATTGAGTTTATTTTTTAGTTTAGGAAAAGCTTGTGGCCAGTTTCAGCTGGTTTGTTGACAAGTTACAAATTTTAGCTGACAATTGCTAACATTGGTGCTAGCTTCATGGCTAACATTCAGCCTACAGCTGCTCGGCAGAATGGGAATAAAGTGCGAGCTCATGCTGTTTGTGAATCTTCTTTAACAGAAAATTATCTTTCAAGAAGGTTCAAGGGCAAAATATAAACTGCTTTGGTCTTTGGAAACAATTTATCGAAGTCATTCATGTTGACAACTGTATTGTGAAATTCTTTATCAAAGGTTCGTGAACGATCGGCACATATTATTCAGACGAAGGAAAAAAATGACACACAGACTGTAACTTGCTAGAATAATATTTGTCATTTATTAATCTGCCACAAGAAATAACAGCCAAGCAAAAGAGTCATGTACACTCTTAACACACAAATTGATATGAGTATCCCTCACCGTGACAAAATGATCGGGAAGCCTTTCGATCCAATGAGGAGAACTCAATCAGGCGATCTGGCACCGCGCGCTGGTCCAGAACAAGACTTCTAACTCTCTGTGTCTGATACATTTCTTATAAAGGCTTCCCTGATCGCGTGAGAGCAGATCAAAGCAAGTTTTGATGGTTGCCAGGAGAACAGATTTAATTAAATCTGTTTTTCCTTCATCAAAGCAATCTGTGCAACAGAGCGATTTCATATAAACATGTCCTTCAAAACCTGGGTCACTGTAACCTGAAAACGGGGCCCCATCTTCTGGTTAGAGCATCCCCCGGAGGACTTTAATTACTCCAAAACACATCTGCAGCACAGGAATGACTGAATAAGCAGATAAGCTGCATCAAAAGTGAGTATAAGTGTGTTTAAATAAGTATAATATAGGTCTAGATTGGCATAAAAGCATTAAAATAATAATTTCTATATCAACAACAACCAAATTACATTTTTGTTCATTGTTTTAAAAATATTATCATAAGCTGAAAAGCTGGCATAGTAATCAGTCCTTATTTTATCACATTATACACCTTTTCCTGGTACTCGTTTTCCACACAACATATTTAGAAATGGATATGAGCCTTTGATGGCATATCAGCTGTCTCTAAACATTCAAAAACACAACACTGTCCTTTTTTTAAAAGATAAGTTTGCTTTTTTATATATTTATTTAACATTTTAAGAAATTTGAGCTCAATATCCATATCATTATTTTAATCCAAAGTTGATTGAATCAGTTTTTCACATATAATCTTTATCTCTACCCTGCTGGATGAAAATCTATTCTATTTCTTTTTTGTTACCAAATTTACCAACAATGGAATCACACATGAACACTTATTGTTTAAAAAAGCCCATACAACATTGTATATAAAATGTAAACCCTTCCTGTAATATGTGGACATTAATTAAAATCAATAAAATTTTTGAAATACAAAGAAATAATGGACTGTTATTAATGAATTTCTCAAGGTACAAATATGTTTCACTTTAATTCTGTTGCTCATGTTCAGCATCACAGAAACATTTCTAGAATTATTCAGTTACACACAAAGTAAATGTGTAACTTTATTTATGTTGTTAGGGTTGTAAAACATGCATATTTTATTTGTTTAAATGATCCTAAAATATACAATTGTAACCACTTAGCACACTGAGAATGTTATTGCTTAAAAAACATTACTATATCACAAATAAAGATTTTGTCCTTGAACCTACTTGACAGATAGGTGTGACAAATAGCTTCAAGATGGAGGTTGGAGTGCATCAAGGATCGGCTCTGAGCCCCTTCTTATTTGCTCTGGTGATGGACCGACTAACGGATGAGGTCAGGCAGGAATCCCCGTGGACTATGATTGCAGATGACATTGTGTTCTGTGGTGAGAACAGGGAACAGGTGGAAGAGAACTTGGAGAGGTGGCGATTTGCACTTGAAAGAAGAGGAATGAAAGTCAGCCGTTGTAAGACAAAGTACATGTGTGTGAATGAGAGGGAGGCTGGTGGAACAGTGAGGCTACAAGGAGCAGAGGTCACAAAGGTGCAGGACTTCAAGGACTTGGGGTCAACTGTCCAGGAACATGGGGAGTGTAGTAAAGCGGTGGAAAATGGAGCACAGGCAGGATGTAGTGGATGGAGAAAAGTTTCATGAGTGATTTGCAACAAAAGTGTGTCATCAAAGTTCAAATGAAAATTTTACAAAACAGTGGTGAGACCAACTATGTTGTATGGTCTAGAGACAGTGGCACTGAAAAAAAGACAGGAGAAAAAACTGGAAGTAGCAAAAATGAAGATGTTTAGGTTCTCCTTAGGAGTGACAAGAATGGATAGGATTTGGAATGAGATCATCAGAGGTACAGCACAGGTTGAACAACTGGGAGGTAAAGAAAGTTGGAGAGGCCAGACTGAGATCACTAGTAAACTATGAAACTGAATGATGGAATAAAACAAAAACAATTATTTATATACACAGAAATGTCAAAGAAAAATGATGCAAGTGTTTCAAACTGACGGGACATTCTGGAAATGAGACATAAATTCCCCCCTCATTTGCTTCCTGAGTGTCTTTTTTTTTTTTCACGGTGGGAAGCTGCACTTCTTACAGAACAACCTAACTTGTCTAGGTTACAGGTCATCATGGGGTCATCAGACTCCTACCCCCATCATGACCCTCTACTCCTGAACCAGTGTAAAGAACACTGGTTTGACTGGCCTGTTTTTCTAGAACTGTGGGTATGGGTTTCTTTTTGGCTGTTTTTCTTTTGGTCCCAGCAGACACCAACTTCTCCCCCACCATTCTGCTTTTCTTCCAGCTACCTCAGCTGGAACCGTACCTCATGGTTCCAATGTTTGGGTCTGCACAGTGTGTTTCAATGGTGATGTCTGGGATGTCTTATGGCTGTGTATATTGCGGTGTACAAGAAACAGAAATCCATCAGTTCACAACGAAACCAAAGCAGACCTTCTCTCATTTTACAAGCTCTTCCTATCAAACTCTTTTTATTGCATTGTTTTTATTGCCTCCCCAAAAGCTGTTGTGATTTCAGGAATATTAGATGCACAAAATATCCTGAAGAAATAATACAAAAAACCGAAAACTGATAGCTCAGCATGTGTCTGTCCTCTTGGCTGAGGGAGGTGAGTAAATATGTTGAAAAAACACATAGGGATCCAGCAGAGATCAAGAAGCCTTGCCTCCAGTGGGTTAGTAATTACAAAGAAAGTGGATACATTATTAGTTTTAATATAGTGGGGTGTAGATCCCTCAAGGGGAGAGGATGGAGTGACAAAAGAGAAGTGGAGAAAGTCGTGGAGAAAGTCGTGTAGAAGTCGGATGATGTGACTGTGACTGTGCAATATTCAAACGCTTTTGTATACTTTAAATTTGCCTTTTCAAACGACTTTTTATGGAAACAAATTGATTCAGCTCTGTTTTCTAGTACTTTAAAATATTCAACCCACTCACTCTCTCAATAATGTATAGAAGTAATAAAGAATATGGCAAATGTCTAACTATTTTATAGTAAGTGTATATTTTCCTGCTGGTTGCCTACATTTATATCAAGTGGGTGTCCTGTTAGTTTCCCCTCACCAATAGAAAGAACCAAAGCCAACTTTAGAACTAAATTAGTCAAGTCAAGGTTCTTTATTGTCATTCTCATCACATGTGGTACATGTGATGGAACAAAATTGTGTACACAGGGTCCCAGTTACATCCTACTACATAAATTAGTGAGGTGAATGTGCTATAAATAAAAGTTAAGGTCCCTCTGTGTTTTAATGCTTAGTTGTGTTTTGTTCTGGTTTATTTATTTATTAATTTTTTATATGTGTTCATTGTATTACATCACCTTGGAGCTTAAATTGCGTTTATTTTGTGTTGTATAATTTTTTGCAAGTCAGACAACAAACTACTCAATTTAACGTACCATATTTTTCACCATATAAGTCGTACCTTTATACAGAATTTTGCAAGTCCTGTGACTTCTACACTGAAACATCTAATATATGTGGTTTCCTCTCACATTTTTAAACCAATATTTGGCTGAAATCTGACAATTTCATTCATTCTGACATGGAAAATACTGAACACTACCATTTTCAGGCGCTAGAGGGCCCTGGAGTAATATGGCAAGCCAAGTGTCACATTAATAGGTAAAAGTGGCTATTAATGAGACACTTGGCTTGCCATACCAAGCCACCTTCATCTCACTCCGGAACTCCTGGACGCCAAATCAGCTGTATTTCGTCGTGCCACCCAGGTGAAATGCAGCTGATTTGACAATTAAAGTGCATTTATTAAGGAAACGTTAAACTGAGACACACCTTTACTATAATGTCGAGCAAACAAATAATTGTTTTTAGGTGGTTATCTTGTTAAATTTCGAAGAAATGCTCAGCGAGTCCTCCCTCTGCATGCTCCCGCAGTCGCAAATTGATTTTTGATATGCAGCTGATTTGACCAAAACAGTGCATTTATTAAGGAAACGTGAAACTGAGACACACCTTTGCTATAATTTCAAGCAAACAAATAATTGTTTTTAAGTGTCAATGTTGTTAAATTCTTGTTAAAGTCCTCCCGTGCACTATCCCGCAACCACCATTTGGCAGCCAATCAATTTTGGCTCAACAACGGCCCACGTTTCCGGGTTGTCAGCGGTGATGCATAAAAGGTGTGACTTGTACGACGAAGCAACGTATTTGTTTTTTCCACTTTATTAGACATATTTGGACTGATGTGACTTTTATGGCAGTGCGACATTTACAGCGGCAAGTACGGTAAGTTTATTTTCAGTGTCGTATAATAGCAGGTCAGAAAACAAACTACTCAATTTAATGTATTTTGTTTAATTCTATGCTTATGGTTATTTCACTACATATTGCAAAAAGTCACTGAAACATCAGCTCTCCTAAAACGCCTTAAACTATGCAATGGCAAAGTTTAAGAACCTTAATTTGTTTTATCAGTTTGTTTTTGTTGTTTATAGCTGCAACACCTTTTATGTTAAAAATAATATTTACTTTAAGAATCATAGGAGGTATTGTTGTAAAATAAAAAAAATAAAAAAATTCAAATCCTTTTGTCCAGGGATTGCTCTCGAGAGCAATAATTTTTAAGAAATATCTATTTGGCCAAGAAAAGACTTCATATACCAAAATGAGGATACATTCTTGTTATCTCTTGATTTTATCTCTTGTACTATCTTAAGGCTTAGTTTAAACAACTCTTAAAACTACGTAAGGATCTTTGAGGTAATCCTCCCCTCATTTATGTGTTCCCCCCCACATTGTCTGTAAATTAAATATCAAGTCATAAGATTGGTCTTCATGTTATCATTTTGTTTGAAATGCCATTTGCCCAAAATATAACCTGGCTAAAATAATTAGTAATGATGTGTGTTCATCACTACGGCTTTTGATTTTGTACATTTCAAGTTAAATTTTAGAGGAATTTAAAATTGACCTACAAACAAGATAAAGCTCGTTTATGTAAAGATACCTGAAGACGACGACAAAAATGGACAATAGGAAAAGAACGGTTTGAATATAAAAGAGGAAGAAGACGCACCCTTTCACCTCACATTAAACTCCTGCTTCTGAATGTGTACTATTAACCAGAAGGCTTTACGGGTGAGGCGACATTCATGGCGAGTGTTACAGCCTTCAGCTGCTTTTGTGTAATAAAACCTGACAAGCCACTGATTGCACACAGTGTTATTGGATTCTGTACTTAAAGCCACATGTGCTGCAAACACTACTATGGCCTTGACTAAGCACCCTGTTATTGATTTTCTGGCCTATTGGGAATTGATCATGAGCACACACAGTGGAGAAAAGGAAACATTATATTTAAGTACTTTCCTCTAATTGGTATGACAGAGTCCATTAACTGGTGATGCAGGTAATGGTGGACACGTTGTATGTTGTTAGTGTCAGAGTAATCAGCGAAGTTGTCTTCATCTGCTTGAGAAGTATGTTTCTTAATGAAACATCTAGCTTATGTTGCTCTATATATGTGACCTGTCTATACAGTATCTATTTCCACGTATGTATATCTTTGTTTCAGCCATTTTTATTGCAATTTATTTTCATTTTACTGGCATATCGCTACAAAAAACTTGTTTGTGTTGAACTTCTTTTTGAAGAGTGCAAACAAAAAGACACACAATGAGAAATATAATATATTAAGTCGTTAGACTTATTTTTTGCTAGCCACCTCTTAAAAATAATTGAAATAGAAAACCTTCTTTATAAAGCCAATTATTATATTTTGTTATCAAAAGATTTTTAGGGAAAATTACGGATGCAACCTAAATGTAACAGATGACTATTGGTGTATGTTTTCTTTGTCGTTTTCTTTGTTTATTTATTTTACAGAATATTACAGAAGCAGTTCATTACTAAACTGGGATTACAGGAACGACTCTAAAATGATTCAAATCATATTGATCTGATTTCAGTTTGTAAATGTAAATAATAAATCATCTAATACACCAAAGTTAATCTTGGAGTTCCTCAGGGTTCAGTGCTTGGACCAATACTCTTTAACTTATATATGTTTCTGGAGGTTTCTTCTTCATGAAGGAGTTTTTCCTTTCCACTGTTGCCTTCATGCTTGCTCAAGATGAGTTATGCGATGGATTTAAACTCAAAGCAGTCTGCTCCTCAGATAATTAATGTTTTAACATACTTTTTATATTTATGAATGTTTCTGTTCAGTGCTCTGTGATCACTTCTGTTGTGACTTGGCGCTATATAAATAAAATGACTTGAATTCTAATCAAATAAAAAAAATCTCAATTATATTTTTCAGGGATGTCTCCAATATGTTGCTCTTATTTCGACTGGCTTTCAGTTAAGGTATTCAGGGATGATTCAGTGAGTGACTATTTTCCTTAAGAGAGCAGAATAATCAAATCTGATACTGATAACAGTGATGAGTTGGTTATATTGAATTGTGGCTTGACAAGAGAAATTCTTTCTATGGTATATTTTTCTTATTTTGTGGATACCTACTGGAGAAACATCCGTATTTGGGTGACAATAAGACATGATAAAAACACGCATGCAGTATTTTCTTTCTTAAATAAACACTTTCTCCCCAAATATGCTTCACTTCTAGAAATAGTGGCACAGATTTTTACCTAAAATTTGGTATGCATTATTTTATCGTTGTTTCCATCTATTCTAGATTTCTTTCACCATTCTGATTTATTTTGTATCTGGGTCAGAACCTGGAAACATGGTCTTGATTTGTTGTGACTAAATATCTGTACTGGACTACTTAACTGTGTACAACAGGAGAGAATGCATTTACAAGCATGGTTGACTTCAGCTAATTGCATCCGTGTTGTCTTTCTGTTGCCAAGTTAATTTGAGTTCATGCAGATTGGAGCGTGCCCGTGTTCTAAAATAAAAGCTCAAGCCTTTTGGTCCTCTGGTGTTGTTGTGACATGATAAATGTGGAACTGCTGGAGTTGAATTCTGAAGGACCCGCCCGCATTGCGTCTATGTACTGCTGCAGAGTTCATCCCTCTTCATAACTTAGAGACACACACTTACTCATGTGCTGCAGAGGACAAAAGTAACCTTCTGTAGATTTATATAAACTTTACAGACATTTTTTTATTATTATTGAGAAGTATTTCCACATATTGTAGCCTACAGGGATTATTTTTGTATCAAATATGGAAATTATTTTTTTCCTATTTCGACAAAATTTCTTCATGTTATCACCTTTTTCACTGCATGGTAAACTCATTGATAATCGTTCTAAGTCAATAATAATTAAATCACTTTTAATCTGATGGTAGAGACTCTCCAAACAGTGCATGCTTAGATTCACAAATTATGAAAATATAAAGACATTATATGAAACTGTAAGAGTAATCAGAAATAGATGAAATCCTAAATATTTTTATTGTACTCTATTAATCACCAATGGGGAAATTAATTCTCTGCATTTTTACCAATGCACATGTGAACACACATGTGAAACAGTGGGTTGCCATCTAAGGCACCCGGGGAGCAGCTGTGTGGGGGGAGGGGTTTAAGGGCCTTGCTCATGAGCCCAGAGTTGGGCAATTGAGGGTGGAGGCAGGTGTGGGTGATTTATCTTTTCCACCCACATTTTTGATGTTGTCGATCCAGGGAGTTGACCAGCGACCCTCGGATCACAGGCCCACCCTCTCTAACCTCTGCGCCACCACTCCCCCAAATAGACTGCAAAATTAAATATTATCAAACAAAATATATAATTAAGTTATTTAGGCTTTCTCTCATTTATTTATAAAGTCATCTTATTTTTTGTTATTTACAGATGCTTACATTTCACACATGCACTGTATGCACCTGACTTGTTTAGAACTTAATTGCTGTTTTTTTTTATATATATATATATATATATATATATATTCTGTTCTTTTTTATGTATCTTGTATGAATCCTTGTGTATGTTCCTTTGTACTGAAACTCTGGCACAACTATTTCCTGCGGGATCAATAAAGTTCTCTTGTATTATCTCTTATCTTATGCATTTTACAGTTTTATATTTAAAATCTTGCATCCTGCTCATCATAAATTTAGCCAATAGATTGAAAAGTAGTTCATAATACACACCAAGAGAGAGATTGTTTTTAAGGTAAAAAAGCTAAATATTCTGCTACGTTTGATTTATTCTTCTCAAATCATTATATAAAAAAAAATCTGCATTTCATCTCACAAGTGGCAGAACTGAAGGTAACTACAGTTCTTACTTGGCAACGTTTTACAAAAAAGAAGTCCATTTTTTGGGGTGTTGTCTTTTGGTTTCAGACTTGAGGTGGTCATTGCTCGCACACAATTCTTGAGCGAGTAATAAAAATGAAAACTACATTCTTTATGTTTTTGCATACCTTGTAAAAAAATAAGACTTTCCATTATACATTTTGGCCACAATAAATCTTAACTTAAAAATGATCATCTCTACTTTAAGCTCCCAATTCTTACATATCCCTAACTTGAATATATATATTTTATGTAGAGCTATAAGGTGACTTTTTAGCACTGGTCTAGTATTTTTTTGGACATAACCAACAGCCCACCCATTCATTTGTTTGTCGTTGTGAGGCCTAATCTCTGGAACAGCTCTCTATGTTGTGAATAGTTTAATTAGCCATAACTTACAAACACCCTTTTACACAAGATGACAGATGATACTGTCTTGTAGCTGAATGGATGTTCTGATTGCTGGCAGCGGGTGAGGGTACATCTGCTGGCTTGCACATGTCCTGCACAACGTAACTGGAATGAGATCAGTTATCTGTGCTTCCCTGGGGAACCACAACAGTCAGACCAATGAGAGGTGGTATAAAATGGAAACTAATGAGTGAAATAAGAACATGGATTTTGTGAACAAAACTGATTAAGATCTACTTTTGTAAAAATCCCCATTTATCTCTTTAAGACGTATTCTTCCGAGCAGTGCTCCAGCTAAGAGAGTGGTTAGGATTTCTGGTTAGTAGAGACAGCAGATGCCGGTGTGTACTGTAGACGTGTGATGTGGCTCAGGGAGCTTCACGGAGGCTTTGTGATGGAGTACATTAGCTTACATTTTCAAGTCTCTTTCATCACCCTTGAATGAAGAGCATTGCTCATTTCCCAAATACTGCAATGATTCATCTTTGCCATGAGCTAGAATAGGCTTTGTCTCCGTAATTAATTTAGCTCTCGGGACAGCAGTCGAAATGAGTCGTGTCTTCGAGGCCTAATTAAAAGAAGATTGTCAAACATATTCTAGGTCATGCAGCTCAGAATCTCAAACAATTTAGGAGGGAGATTTTTAGGCATTGCCACCATGTCCTTGGTGGACCATTATTTCAACTGATTGAGTGGGGGTTGCAGAGTAAAAAACAAATGGTTTTATTTGCTTGGTTTATTTCTTCAGGCAACATTTTTTTTAAATTAAGACACTAGATCTTTATTTATCATTGGCTGCTTGAGTCAATATCTCAATTTACTTAGCGTTACTGTCTTGCATGCCTTTTGTCTATGTTTAAGGTTGGTTTTTTTTTTTTTAATGGCTCAGAAATTTCAGGATTCCTTTGGCAGAAAATAGCCACACAATTATACTCCCATGCTCAGCTGAAAGTAAATTTTAACTGTGCATGAATATCACAGGGTTTAGGATCACTTTCTCTACAATAACAATGTAACTGTGGTTTGAAATACTGATATTGGCACCTCTTTTATTGCTGGAGTTGTTATTTTATTGAACCAGTCGGACTGACATGCCGGATCTTATCTGTCCTCGTAATGAAAATCATTGACTTTAGTCGTAGGCGCACATTAGCGCTCACAGTACACACACATACACATGAACGTGAAGGTTCTAAACAATTAAGCGTGAGCTGTCGGGCTTAGTGCCTGGGTCCATTGTAAGCTCTCTAAACCTGTTAGACTGTGACAGACCATTAAAAGGCTGCCAAGGCCTCCTTAATTTGCTTCAACAGTGCACACTGAGGCAGAGTGACTGAGTGCCACGAGTGTGTCTCTCTGTACATTCTTTTGACATTCCTTCTCTCAACTCTTCACAAAAACATCTTCACACTGATGGTCTCACTGTATCAACATCAAATCTCTTTATTATTCTCAACTTTAGTTTGAAATCGCTGCATAATGGCCATGTTCTGTTTATTTGGGCATCCAGCGATTAAAACTGCTGCCAACACTAATGTATTCAGAGTCGGCAAATTGTTGGGAGCTAAACGTAAACAACATTAATTATTTTTTACATTGGAGTCATTACTATTATGAACCGATGCTTGTACTCATGATGCTTGTCAGTTTTTGTATTAATTTAGCGCTAGTGTACCTGCTGTGCACATTACACCAATAACGGTCTTAATTGTCATGTTCAGTGATGTTGATGTGTACTTTTGGGCTCCACCTGCCCTGTTTGACAGTGAAATCTAATACAGCCTATAAGGAAACTGGATATTACACATGGCATAAACTTCACGTCTTGTTTGTGTTTTCACACATATCGATAAACAGCAAATGCAAAATAAATGACACTTTTTTTAATTGGCGTAAATCACTCAAGGGAAGCTTTAACCTCCACCTTGGTTATAACGCATAAATGCAGAAAATTTCCCCCATCAGGCTTTTCTGTTGACTGTATTCTAGTCACATGAACTTGGCCATGATGACAGAGCATTGTTTACCATTCTGCCAATCCAGCTCGGAGGAAACCCATGTGAATCTGACACTTCTAAATGAATGACTTTCGGGCGGATGTTTCACCTAGAAGGTATTTCCTGTCGTGACCAGAACTTGGCTCTCTCCCTCATTAAGAATTAAAGGCCCAGCCCACAGGATCCTGAGCTCCAAACCACAGGAATATTCAGTATCTGACAGCACTTCCAAACCTCTCTGTGTTTCATTTCTTATTTCACAACAACAAGGCAGTGGATGCAAATTTCTTGCTGTGGTATGCCACCAGTCTTCATTTAGCAACAGCTCATGTTTGATATTGGATGTTGGACACAATTTGAGATATCGTAGGGTGGATTAGAAAGGGTGCTGGTGGATCTTAAAGGGATTTAAATAGGTGTCTTGTCCTGTTCAGATCATGCAGAGCATCATATTTACATGTCATTGCGTACTTTGTACGTTTTTTTTTTGCTTGTGCCTAACTGTAAATTTGCAGCATCTCATCTGTGAAATCACTCTTCAGCAAGTCAGTTTTCACTTGTTACTTTCTTTTCAGGTGATTAGTCGATGACAAGGCAGGGCAAAGAAACATAAATCACACATCCTGAGCTGTGGATGTGACCTTAATTTAAAATGTTCACTCTGATCATGGCTGGTTTTCAACTACACATCCACGTTCACATATACTGACATCCGTGCACAGACGGGTTTTCATACAGGGCCGCCTGAGGCTATATTGTTGGCTTTAAAACCCCAAAACATCTGTGAAGTATTATGGTTGATTATACTGGTCCTTCATCGCAATCATGCAATACGGGCATGAGCAATGGCTGAACATGAACCGTATGGGGGTAAAGAGGAAACGATGAGGCCTCTGAAGTTTTTGATGAAACCATGAGGCCCTTGGTTACACCCCAACCCAGAATGCAATTTTATGTGATACTTGTTTCATTCTTAAAAGAACTATCTGCTCTTACATAACAGCAGGTTAGACAGATGTCAGTGATACAAATTGTAACCAAAGGACCACTGCAACACAGCAGGATCCTAAAAGAACACATAAACACTACATTAATTTAGTTGCGGTTAGAGTATATTTTTGTGTGCATTTTTTTTTGCCTCCACATGTTAAGAACTTGGTTGATTAAGTTGAAAGCAGATTGTGTAATTTTATAAACACGGAATGGGGCCACAACAGTGTCAGTGCTCTTTTTTTGTACAGGTGGAGGTAGGTATACTATACATACAAAAGGCAAAGTGGTTGTTAAAAAATGCCACAATGTATTTTTAAATTATTTTACAAGAGATTAGTATTTTGGACTTGACACAAATCCACAAAGTCAGCACGTCACTAAATATTAAACTTTTCCATGAAAAGAAGCCTAGCGAAATCCTGCAATACATTCACAAGTAAAAAAAAAAAAAAACAAAAAAAAAAAAAACACTTTGTTTTCTTTGAAAGGGATTTGGATAAACAAAGTTGACTTGGGCTTGTTTCACTATTAAACAAAAGAAACCAGTCCAAATCACTGTCAGAAGTGAACTGATTTGTCCAAGTCCAAAACCAATCAGTGTCTCGTTCAGGATGAGTTTCAAGTGTTTCCAAAAGGTTTACATAAAACCTCACACACAGCTATATCCAGTATACCATAACTGCATGGTACACAGCTTAGCCCAAATAAAATGAACAAAACACAACCCTAAATATTTTATTGAACCATCTTTAGCTTAAAAAATAGGATATATTTGCTGTGCAGTTTCTAGATAATATTTATTTCTGTCTATGGTTTCATTAGTTTACGAGAAGATATTGTTTTGTCAAAGGGTAGAGCCAAACTACTGCATAAAATGAAGTTTCACAGCGAAGTGAAAGTCTAAAATCTGTATTGAGCAGTTTTACTGTGAAAATATTTCTTAAAGCAGTCTCTCGCAATCTGAGTTCAAAGAGTTTTTGCATTGTCATCTTAAAATGTATAATTCACTCGTAGCAACAGGGGAAAAAAGATCTATTACTGGAAAATCCTGCCATTGAGTAACGTTTGCTTCATTAAGGAAGTACAAAACTAATATCTGCATTTCTTTTCCAATCAAAGGCATCTACTCATTATGTCCAAGTAGTGACTTTTTGGTGACCTGTTTTAAAGAGGAATTAAGGAATAATGCCAAAAGTTTCTGCTGAAAATATATTTTTAATTTCCTGTCAACTTTACAAAGAATTCTGGTTTACATCCAACTGTGGATGATGGAATATGTCCATAGTAACTGATTCCTTTTACTCATTTACCTGTCAAGTATTTAATAAAACTGCACAACGTTTTCATACAGTTTTCACACAGGACTTCCATATATTTCAGTGTAACAAACTATTTATTGGGACATGCTATTGGTTCAACAGAGTGACTGTAAAAAAAACAAAAAACACGAAAGAAAAATTGGGGTGAGAGCGCTTATATAAGCTAAACTTTTAAATAAGAAAATGGAATATTAAAAGAAAAACTGTCTGAATACCTGGTTCCTTGCCGTGTCAGGCTTCAATGCTTAGGTAAGCTGCCAGAATATTTTTTGATTTATTTAACGGTGGTGTTGTTTTTGGAAGTATTTTTGTGTGTATTGTTTTGGCAGCTGAACAGCAGCACCCGGACGAGTTTTTTTGGCGTAAAGAGTTTGACGGTTCACCTCTTTGTCAAGACATACAGGAACACATAAGTTATTCCACTCTGTGTTATTGCTTCAAGAGGGTGCAGTCTAATTGCATAATGATAAAGTATATATCATGACCAAAATTCTGCTTATTTCACATGCTTTCTAAATGTTTTTTGATAGTTTGTAATATTTTTTCATTTCCTTATTTAAAAACGCATCCAACAAAAGCTTGTTGCGAAAGACGAAACCTCTGACATTTTTTCTATTTACCCTTGCCCAACAGGCCTAATACGTTGAAAGGTGGAAGGTGGAGCTGCTTTGCTCCATTTAGTTGGTGCATTTTTATTACTTCAGTACTAGTGGTAATTATAGAGGCACCACAAAGGATGTAATCTTGAAGTGCATCGCCCTAAAGTCACACACTCACTGATAGCTAAATGTTACCCAGTGGAGTTGCACCATACGGGGAATGTTTTTAATCGTATGCTATATGCTTTTAGCACATCATTTCTATCTGCTAGTGTTACACCAGACATATCCCATGACACTGTTCAAAACAATGCACTGTATGCCAGAAACATGTTTCCTACTGTTTATAAGGCATGTTCAAGAAGTTCTGTACAATTTGAACTTGAAAGCATCTTGAGCCTTTTAGGAACCACATTTTACTGAACCTTATGAACATGATGGTCTTTTATAGTGTACAGCTTGAAAGTTACTAAATGCTCATTTGCATGAAATGTATTTTATACCTGCTCTAAAATTTCCTAAATAAATATTTGTTACAACTAGGCCTGTCGCAATAAACAAATCAATTAATCACATGATAAATAAAAATTATCGACCTCCTTTTCATTTACCGGCTTTATTGTTTCTTCATGTCTCTCTTTCTACTGAAGACACTGGAAGACAAAAAACTCAACTCCGGTGCTCTTCACTGGCCCCTCCCTTTCTGTTAAAAGCAGCTAAGTTGAGAAGCTAAGCTACGAGCTAAGCTAACAGGTCGACCTCGGTAAAAAACCTCCGTCTTGTCGAAGCGCCAAAATTCATGTTTGAAACCCGTGCCTTCATGTAAAAGGCTTTTTCTCTACAAAAAGAAGCTGAGAACTTGTTTACTGATTTTTTTTTTTTTTTTTTAAAGCTTTGTGTGACAAATGCTATGCTAAAGACCTCAAACCACACCGAACATGGGCCATTTTGAGAACCAAAGAGAGACTGCCCATGTCACGTCACAGGTCCTCTCTCCCATTTTCCTTAGAGTCACGCTGCTCACTCATTCCCTATCCATCCTTCGGTTCAAACAGTCTTATACTGCCATCCGTTAGTCTAAAAAAGGTACTGCATGCAAAACAAATTAATAAACATTCTTAAATTTGACAATAATTACTAATTATTGTCAAATTTCAAACAACATTATTGTTTATCGCGATAATTTCGGAGACCATAAATCGCCCAGCAAAATTTGTTATCTTGACAGGCCTAGTTACAATGTGACTAATAGTTAGTTTGCACTGGCAACATTTCCTGGAAAACAGTGTTTTAGAAGGAACCTTACTATTACCATAAAAGTGTATTTCAAGAATTTATTAACAAATTGCTACATATTGTTCCAGCAAACAGAAAACATTGCACTGGACTTTCATTTTGACCATAAAAATGGACAGCAGGATAATTGAAATTTGTTACAATACCTGACAAAAGTTACCCTAAAACCTAATTTATGCTTTGTAAAGATATAGCAGCGGCATGGTGCCTCAGTTGGTAGAGCTGTTGCCTCTCAGCTAGAAGGTGACTGGATCAAATCCCGGACCGGGGCCTTTCTGGGTGGAATTTGCATGTTCTCTCCGTGCATGTGTGGGTTTTCTCTGAGTACTCCGGTTTCCTCCCACAGGTCAGAAACATGCATGTTAGGCTGATTGGTAACTAAATTATCCCTAGGTGTGAGGGAGCGAGTGAATGGTTGTTTGTCTCGTTTGTCTCTGTGTCCCTGTGATGGACTGGAGACCTGTCCAGGGTGCCCCCCACCTCTTGCACAGTAACTGCTTGATATGGGAACCAGTGACCCCCATGACCTGAAAAGGAAGAAGCGGGTAAAAGGTAATGGATGGATGGAATCTTGTATTCTTAATTGAATGCACCCTGATCAAAATCAATGATTGTTACACATTATCAGACCCAATGTAACAGTAAAATTGATCATAATTGCACAGTTACAAATAGATTATTAACAAGTCATTTAATAAAAAGCATCCTACAACTGTTATCGAAATCTAAAATCAGCTTGCTGAAGCCAATACTGATCTTAATCTCTTGGTCTGCAGTAACTTAAAACATGTGGTGGCTTGAGTCCAATCAAAGCACAGAGTCCCTAAAAGTTATTATTTTTTCCACCTTTTCCTTAGACAATGTATCATGACCATGTTGAAGCATATTCAAATGTTCTTCCAAAAACTGAACCCTGATTTGTTGCCACACTGAGAACTGCAGTCAGCATTGTTACTTCAGCCACTATTTTAAAGTCAACAGATCTGCCAGGAACTGTTCAGAGTCAAAGACTTTTGAAATTGAATTTTATGATTTTACAAGCACATACTTGGCTATGAATAAATCATCTGACCTGTGGTGGTAAAAGATCATTAACCAGGGCTACAGTTAGCTCTTCAAAACTCTGTCAGCATGTGGATATCAAGATGCACATATGCAGAGGTGTTGAGGGCAGTGATGATGATCGCACACACCTGACGGAGACAATGACAATGCAGTCAAAAACAAAGCAGCAGCTAATACTGTGCACTCAATTTGTATCTGTCAGAAAGATTTTCCATCATTAAGAAAAGAAATATGGTCAATGACAAAATATATTTGATTAACACAACCTCTGGTGTGCAGTGCAGGGCAACATGATTTATCTAAAGTCAATGAATGCTTTATTTATTATAGTGATTTACTAAACATGCTGTTTGTACCATCTTTGTAAAATTTGCACTAACCTTTGTCTCATTGGTGAAAGGTGCTGAGCAGAGATAGGTTCTTAATTTTTTCTTAGTTTAAATTTGGAAAAAGACCTGGCCCAATTCAACCAAGAGGTGACAGCAAATGAAAGTCGGAGGAACGTTTTCTGTTGGAAAATCTGACAATGACTTGAAAGACTCAAAGGTCTGTACAACTAACTGTACCTCAAGTGTCAGATGATATTTTTCAGTGAATTCATATGTTTCTTCTTTTCACAAACATACAGCCATGGTATGAAAACCGATCCGGTAATTCAGTTGCCAGTGTGATTTAAGTCAAGAATGTTCGCCCCTTTACCTGGGGGGAAAAAAAAGCAGTACAATTAGGCTGCTATAAGCTAAGACCACATTAGAAAAGATTTATGAAGAAAGTCAGTCACCTGCTCGGGGGTATGCTTGTAACAGAAGCCTAGGCATTTGGCGTTAGGCAGCAATAGCAGTGGAATGGGTCTTTCTCATTGATTCAGCAGCACGTTTCTGTAACGATTGCGGCTATACCCATATATAAGGACCAATGAGAGCACCAAGACTCAAAATTAATTTACTGTTTATTTACAAGTGATAAATAATGCAATAAGCCAGGGAGGGGACTGGAACCCTGAGGAGCAAAGAGGTGATTAGAGTTCCTATAGTCAAGGGTGATGATGTTATTGCTGATCTTCCTTACGATGGAGGTCAGAGTCAGACGTGGGGGGAGGGCTGACCTAAATGATTCCAGGAGAAGGTGTACATCTGAACCATGGCAGGTGTTATGCAAGTGGTAGGAAGTAGTTGCCCCAAAAATGTGACCTGACCCGGCCCCAGCCAGCAGCCATCATTTCCAAACCCCACCCGTCCCAACGAATTAACAGTAATTACAGGTCCGAACCCAGAATATCCCTGACATTTTAAATTTAGCATTGACTGCTTATATAGTTTTTTTTAATACCTTTATTTTACCAGGAAGAAATCCATTGAGATCATCAATCTCTGTTATAAAGATGTACTGAAAAATAAATAAAAATAAAATAAAATTATTAACGGTCAGCGGACGCACGTAGCTAAGGGGGCAGAAGATCGGAGCTGAGAGGGTATTTATCCTTTCATGGCCATCAAAGCGCATTAAATCCTTGCTTCTGCATTATTCAGACACGGACCGTGCTTTGACATGTCGGATATTTTGAGATCTCACTTGTTTGGGTTGTCAGCCGTGCGTGTCCGCTGAGTGCAGCAGCTGAATGAACGTCCATTTAGGCTTTGATGGATCGCTGCCTGGCAGTATAGTCCCGTCTGAAGCTTAACTGAACTTTTTTTTTTACCTCTTTCTAGGCCTGTCATCGTGCGGTCAAATGGCTGCGTGCTGCTGGTGAATGTATGGCGAGCCATGTTGCCATATAATCAGATCGTCAGCCGCGGGCATCCGCTGACGCAATCAAGAGCCTGACACCGGCCCAGCCCGCACATTAAGCACATTATTATGGCCCGGCCCTAATCCGTGTCGGGCCGGCCCCAGGTTCAGGTTAGAAATGACAGCTCTAATAGGAATGCATGGAAGCAGCTGATGAGGCACATAGGAGCTTGAGGTCAACAGAGGAGGATTCAGGAAACAGGAGGACATCAAGGGTAACTCACCGGAGGCACGGAGAGTAATACAAATCATTAATAATTTGTTTTAGACACGAGTAAAAGGCTAGAACAAGACTACTGTTGGCAGCGCTGGCTGAATGTCTTCTGCAGCCTTCTGTTCTCCTCGTGCTCATCAAGTCGATGATCCACAGATGTAGCTGATTAGTCTAGCTGTGGGTGCAGGAGTTGGTAGAGCAGAACTCCCACAGTTTATACATTTCCAACACTTGTTCTAAGACACTATTCTTATATAGCTTTATTTATTTTTTTATCTCACAGTAGTTAGCCATCCTTTGCGACATTTACTATTCTGTGCAGCTTCCAGTTCATTATATGGCAATAAAAATATATAACTTGTCTATGTTTATAGCAAGTACACCTTGCTTTTCTGTCCTGCTTCAGCCACAAATCATTTTTCCTTCTTATCCAATCACCATTAACTTAACTTTTCATTGCGGCATGATGGAACATCACAGCATGGGTTGTATCAAACTAACACTGAAGCAAGTGCATAAACAAAATGTAAATTGTTTTCTTGTTTAGGTCTAAAGCTTTTCTTTTCAACTCTCCCTTTTTGTTTTCTTTGTCTCCTGGGCTTCATGCTTTGCATGCGCAGGATGAGACACTGGAGGAGGTTAAGAGAAGAGCTGGAATAGAGTTCTGCTCCATTTACCACTCTGAAATATTCCTCTTAGAACGACACACTCTGTTTTTTCTCGCCGTGCTGTTTCTCACTCCTTGTCCCCTCCCTCTCACTTCTCATTTCTGTGACATGTGGTCATTTCACTTCATTCTAGGGTGGCTTAGTAGCACTTTAAACATTTGCTGCTGTCCTCCCATCTCATTCTGCTCAATTGCAGGGAGCAATGAGCTCCACAGGCCTATACAGATCTGTTCCTGATGGATATAAGGCTTTCCACAGTCTGCAATCTCTTTCTGCTGTGGGCAAGCCTTTATCACATGTATTGCTTCACAATTTTACTCTTCCACTGCTGTGCTTTTGACACATATGAGCAAGATGCTATATTACACTTTGTCCTGCATACAAATATACAAGCATATTTGTTTTAGATGTATTTTTGTCTAAAACTTTCAAATAGCACATTGAGACACAAAAGCAGCACAAAGCTGACAGGATGGGCTGTTCACTTTGATCTATTTGTAGTCATTAACACAATGAATAAAACAAAAAAATAGCACATCACACTGTTAGTGTGATGTTCAATCTGAGATCCAAGTAATTTTGTCTTGTCTCCACCATGACAGCTGCTGCCATCTTCTTACTGTGAACACTGAGGATGTTGAATATTTTTGGATAGTGCCCGCCCACGAGGAAACGATCCATTGTTCATCTCACACCCTCTCTTCATGCGGAACAGTTAAACTTTATTTTGCAGAGATTATCTTGGCATAATCTCCTTTCGTTTCACAGACCGAGCTATGCTCTCCCTCACAGCACACAGGGTTATCAGAAAATGGCTGTACTCTTTTTGCACTCAACATATCAGCGCCAATTAAGTCTGCTATGTGGACTTGACCCCCTTCTCCCAAGTTCTCTCACAGAAATCTTGAATTATGTATGTTTTTGCACATGCACAGTGTTACCACAGCTGTAGAGCACCTGACTTAAACTTTCACAAACACAAATGTACATGCATTTATATGCGGCTACATGTACATGCTCAACCTACCTAACTATTGGCCTCTTCTTCCAGTAAAGAACCATTTGTAACAACAGCGATCTCTCCTCAGAACCTTATTAATCAGGAAATGAGCCACTTGGCATATACATTTCAAATTTGTAATTGAGCTCCAGGAAGCGTATGTAATTAACTCTTTCAAGTCTATTGCCTGTCTCTTACTGGGTGTGCTGTGCATAATTTTTACTCATGCACGTCTGGTTTCATATTTCCTCCCCATTAAGCCTGCATTGCTCTCCTTTGTGTTGTGATAGAAGCTAATGACTCATTGGAAATGTGCCTGGTTTTTATCAAGCGTCTCAGTGCAGGGCTGGTGGTCCGGTATCACAGAACGAGATAAGCAGCCAATACCATGTGACGACGCCATCCTGTATAAAGAATTTATATTAAAGAGGGGTACTCTACAATGGTATCTTGGCTACATCACTCTGTTCCTTATGCTTTGGAAAATTATACTCTCGGAGGCTGAATGTGTTACATTACCTCAGGCTGTCATTTGTTGGTGTGCTGATAAAAAGGTTTGAAGACATTGAACGTACATAAAGCTGAGAAAATGAGACATTTTGAGGGCACGTTTTAGAAAAGAACATCATTCACTGCATTTACTTCCTGTATTTTTGTATAAGTCAGCCCTGTTTTTTATATAAATATGTTCCAATTGAAATGTTTGAATACATGCCCAGCTTGGCTGTACACAGCACACAATAACCTATATCTTTAGATCAATTTTAAGAGTGATGATTGAATATGATCATGAATTTGCTTTATGGTCAATAAAGGATTTTTTTTCTTGAGCAGAACAGAGACTCAAACCTTTTTGTTTAGACATTTCCATAACGTCCTTGTCCAGCTCCCATCAGTTGGAGATTTTCAAGCAGTTTTTCCACTGAAAGAACAAAAAGCAAAAAGTGATAACATCTTGCTTTTGCTTTCCTTTGGAGACTTGCAGGCTTCCAGCCCCAAATCAAATGACTGTGCAGTAGTTCTGGGTATTTATTAGCTTTGACTCTGATTGACATTGATAGGAACACAACACCTGGGTCCACACAATAATTTTCAATGATTGGCTGCAACAGAAATCCATGTTTACTAACCATCATATTTTATATGGAGGACTGGAAATTCAAAGTGACAACACGCATATAGAGAAAACCAAATGGATCAGTTACACCTGTTTGCAAGGTAGCTGACAGGTCTCCGTCAGCCTTGCAGTGTCTGTTGACTTACAATGTCCAATCAAAAATCACCATATCACTCATATCAGAACTTGAGGGTCGAGCACAATCTGCTCACAATATTTTAGTTTACAGGGCTGTAAATTTATTCCTGCTCAGTGGAGATGTTATAGCCCTGAGAGCTGAGGGTAGTGTTGACAGCAGAGATGTATTTAATTAACTTGTTTCAGCAGGTGTATCTACCTTTCAAAAAATATTTGAACATTGTATCACCATTTTAAACCTTCATTTGACTACAGTTATGTGTTTTTAGCAAAAATGACTGTCTTTGTCTCTGTAAACTTTGAGTAGGACTGCTGACCTAACCTGGTGTACAACACCTCTCACCTTGTGGCAAGAACAATTAACATCTGCTCCTCTGTAATCCTGTGCAGAATAAAACAGGTGCAGACAAATATCTATTATCTCTTTGCTTAATTAAATCTGTCCCAAATAAGCAAATAGACCACAATACACTTGTTTTAAATTATAAAAAGCTCTATCCATCACCGTAACAAAGTTCCACAGGGCTCATAAATTATTGTGCCTGCACATAAATAGACAGTGTTAATTATTTCAAAAAGATACATTTTGGCTTAATTAATGAGTACTTAGTGAATAATTGGAGAAAATGAATTGTTTATAAAATATGTTGTAACGAGGACAAAATTTCAGAGCAGAAATTAATATTGTTCTCAAGAACCCTGTAAGAGCTAGTGTATATTCTGTCATAAAAACAGTCCTGTCACACACATTTAAGTTGATAATAGTGCTCTTTTTGTTTTTATCGTTTTAATTTTTGTTATATAGAAATGGTATGCCTGTAGAGCCCAACCATATAGAAATGTTGGCTATCACCGAGACCGATTTTGGGAGGGAAAGGCTATTGTCGATAATCGATATACTGGCCAAAACCTTTTGAGCTTTGTCCACTCCCAGTAATCCAAGTAAACAGCAACTTTTAAACCTGTTTTAACACTTGAAGTCTTGAAACAGTCTTCGCAATGTGCGTTCACATTTTCTATCCTCCACTATTGACCACAAAGTTATCAAGTGTTGCATAAATATAAATTAAACAAAGAAACATCCTTCCCTGTTCATTATTTAAGCAGTCAGTCACGTATGGTTAAGGCCTAATTAGTATTGATCACAGTGGGGGGGTTCTTCTTTGCAAAGTAGTCAAGATTTCAGACAAATAATGCATTTCATTGAGGATGACAAAGATAACGTTACTAACACTGATATTTTACTGCTACATTAGATTTATTACTCTGGCTAAAGTTTTACAAGACAATAGCCTATGCTAGGTTATCTAAACATTAGCTTGCTAACTTGAGAAGCACGTAGCTAATGACAAGCGGGTTGGGGAATTGAAGAGAATTTATTGTTTTTATATAGGAATGTTTCTGTTCAGTGCCCTGAGATGACTTCTGTTGTGACTTGGCGCTATATAAATAAACTGAACTTAATTCAATTGCATTTTTTTATTTTATTGTATAGATCAGTTACAATAAACTTACCATGCTCTGTATTGTTCCCTGCTTCGTCTGTGCTGAAAGTGAAACTTAAGTGCACGACCGTGACTTGAAAGTATTCCACATGTGCTCTCTGCTGGATACATTGTACAGGACGCAACTCTTACCCAGCATTTTAGGAGTGAAAATTAGAAGTGTTTATATCGGAGCATAATGGGATAATTATCACAGACACCGATATGTCTCCCAAAAGCCTATATCGGCCTAAAATATCGGCCCTTCCGATATTTCGGTCACGCTCTAGTTTTTAGTGTATCTGTCTGCAAGTTGAGCCAAAATAAATTGTGCTTTATGGAAAATTAAATGTTTTTTTTGTACTCACGGTTTAAAAAAAAACTTTTTAAACTGTGTTTGTTTTGTAATTGTCAGTTGTGTTTTCTCAGATTATGATGAACAAGAGGAACAGAAAACAACTTATGTTTTGTTTTGTTAAAATAGTTTTTAAATGATGGACACAATGATTTAGAGATGTTTGTTACTTATTCTATCAGTACATTTGTAAAATATTTGTGTGGTATTCTGTTGTTTGGGAATTGCCCAATTGAGCTACACAAAAATCAAAGCAAAAGGGATTTTTTTTCCTGGAATGCTAGGCCCTGCTGTTCCCCAACTCCACTTTCCTCCTCTCCCCTCTCCCTCCTTTCTTCCAGCTCTACTCCCTCGTTTCCCACCACCCCCTATTGGCGTGGCGCCAGCCTTCCCTTGAATTCCTCGCATCTGGTCATTTCTGGGAAACGCCCACGGCAGGACCGTCAAGCAAGCCACGGGAAACAAAGCCTCTTGGTTTCTGCAGCAGCTTGATGAAGGACAGTCACTCTTGGGGAGGGGTCTGTTTGGAACGGTGGGCTGTTGTGGACTTTCTACGATCTCTTTTTTTGAAACCACCAACTGTTTTTGTGTTTAAAGGCGAACGTATATTTTTCCTCCAATATTTTATGCCTCGTGTTACTAACCTAGAAAATAATTGTCGTAAAAACAGATAACCGTATTGGACTTTCAGTTCTATGACAACATTTTAGTTTCTAGTATTTACAGCTTTTCTAAATGAATTGTAAAAAATACTGTTCCATTTTCTCTGACCTGCTCTATGCTCAGACCCCACCTGGTGATCATGGCATCAATTAATGCTAGTCTTGCCTGATTCTTAAGGAGGACATTGGGATTACTAAACGCCTTTAAGTGCATTCTCAGCTGTCTTCTTTTTGAAAAAGGCTTGTGAGTTACTCATTTTCATCCTCAATTTAGAGAGTGAATAAACAACTATCAGAGGGAGACCTGTGAATAGAAGAGCAGCAGACCGGGCTGCAGAAAACAGCTGATATTTTTTCAGTGTATTATTTCAATTATCATTGGGTAGGCACGGTTTTGGTGTAAAAGAGCTGCAGTGAAATGTAAAAAGGCCTACAGCTCACTTGGTATGCTCGCTTGGATGGCCAGCATTGCAACTAAAAGAAAGAACTGTGATGATTTATTGAGATTGTGGTTTGAAAATCTGTTATGTTTTTATATTTTCCATAGAATATTCTACAAAATAGGTTATTTCCGTATGTTTTGTTCTTATTACGAAACTTATTTTTCTTTTGGCTGTTCCCTCTTCAAAGGTTGCCACAGTGAATCCTCCTCCTCCACCTCTCTGTCCTCACTCAAACAACCTCCATGTCCTCTCTAACTGCATCCATGTATCTCCCTTGTCTTTTTCCTGGCAGCTGCATTTCTAACACTCTTCTACCAGTATACCCACTATCCCTCCTCTGGACACGTCCAAACCATCTCAGTCTGGTGTCTAACTTTATCTCCCAGTTGTTCAACCTGTGCTGTACCTCTGATGATCTCATTCCAAATCTTGTCCATTCTTGTCACTCCTAAGGAGAACCAGAACGTCTTCATTTCTGCCACTTCCTGTTCCGTCTCCTGTCTTTGTATTTGTCACAAAGCAAAAACCATAAATTAAATGAATGAAAACGTATTTGGAGTTTATATTATGCAATAGCAATTTCCATATAATATTTGGTTGATTGTTGCCTGTTTTTCTTATTTAATTCCTTACTCTAGTTCATATTTTCTCAATTGGGCAATATTAAATATTAAGCATGAGTTAAATACGATGTAGTACTAATGTTTGTTTATTTACATGCAGCATCTTTCTTTGCATTGAGTTTACCTCTTCCAGTGTGTAAAGAAAAGCTGGCATCATGTATGTATTTCCTGTGGTAGTTTCTATCATAGGGTCAGGTTATTTGCTTTCAGTTTTTAATTCCTAATATCTGGATAATTAATGTTGGTATAGCTAACCACAGGCTTTGTAACAGGACATTTGTGTTACATTTCTGTGTTGGCTATAAGGAATACATTTCTTTAAAACAGTGATTATTGACTTTCATCCACAAAAACTATTAGACTAGTTTGTAATTAGACTATTACACATGTTCTTTTTAAAGATTTAGTGTTGGTTGGGTGTAACTCTAACAATTAGAGTAATTTAATTTATTGATTCCTTCTAAATATAATTGTTTGAAAAGGAAAAAAAGCAGAAAATATTAACAAAAATATTTCTCTAACAGCTAGCTATAATAGTGAAATCATTATTCATAATAATAATAATCTGCAGTTAATTTAAAAATAGTCAACTTTCACATTTGTAAATTTTATGCATTTATTTATTTTTTTACATATTGGTTCATTGCAGGGCAGCACGGTGGCACAACTGGTAGAGCTGCTGCCTCTCAGCAAGAAGGTTGCTGGTTCAAATCCCGGTCCGGGCGCCTTTCTGGGTGGAGTTTGCATGTTCTCTCCGTGCATGCGTGGGTTTTCTCCGGGTACTCTGGTTTCCTCCCACAGACCAAAAGCATGCACGTTAGGCTGATTGGTAACTCTACATTGTCCCTAGGTGAGAGAGAGAGTGAATGGTTGTTTGTCTCTGTGATGTATTTGCGACCCGTCCAGGGTGTACCCCGCCCCTCGCACAGTGATTGCTGGACATGGGCACCGGCGACCCCCGTGACCCAAAATGGAAGAAGCGGGTAAAAGATAATGGATGGATGGATTGGTTCATTGCTTTAACAGTTGTTGCCTATGGTTAGTTTACAAAATATTTCCTAACCCTATGCATAATTATTCAATTTGCCTTGCTTTCAGCCCTTTAAAATAAAAAGTTATAGTTCGGTGGGAAACAAATCTTGGTCAAAAATGGATCAAATCTGTTTGAAGGTAAATCGCTTGGCTGCTCTGTTCCACTTCATATAAACTAATAAAAATACAGCAATGATGATCCTTGTATTTATGAAATATAAAGATGATTTCACCTGATCGCTCACTGGGCACACAGTGATATAAAGGAATATGAATCCTTTCTGCCTCTGTGCTTCCATTTTTCTATGCGTCGTATTTTTGCTCTGAATCTTTTCTTCCATTAATTCTTCCACTTGTCTTTCTTAGACTTTCTGTCTTGCCACAAACATGGAGGGTTTGTGTCCAGCTGAAGCAGAAGCTGTTAATCTGGTAATCCACAATCGATACCAGTCTTATCTCTTTCGTTCAGTTAAAAGTGGTCTATCTGATAATTATTTTTTCTCTCCATGTGTGTAAAAGGCTCTCTCTCTCTTTTGGTGTTTTGCTGTGATCCATTAGATATTCCTGCTTGAATCAGTGTAGTTTGTCTGCATGTTTGCTTTTGCATGCAACACTTTCATTAAAAAGTATGTAACATTTACACTATGCAATGTGTTATAAAGCTCATATTATTTATTCAGTATAACTATGATGAGAATAGTGGTTTCAATTGTTTCCATGTTTCTGAACTCCGTTAAATTGGATCAAAGTTCTTCCGACCTCAAGCTCAACATGGCTGCTTTTTTATCGTGGGTTACCTAACTTTGCATATCTTCAGCAATAATTTAACATTATTCTCCGGCTTTAAGACATGCAAAGCCACAATTTCCGTGTTGGCTTCCACACACAACAGTTACACGAGGTCCTTTTTGGTTCAGCTCTGACTGTGTTTTTTATATTTAACACTCACAGCTTGATTTGACCCGCATTAAACAAAGCAATACATTAAACCTTATGCTTAGATTAATACTCAGCTGTCCAAAATACTAATCGATTATATCTATCTTCATGTTTAATATCCTAATTTACACTGTAAATTAAAAGCAACATTTTAGGCATGTATCAACTGTAACTGTTGCATTAAAGTAGCAGGAAATTTGTGATCTGAGGACATCATCAGTGTAGATTGGACCAGAATAAGATGATGGATGGATGGATGGATGGATGGATGGATGGATGGATGGATGGATACTTGTTCTTACTTACTTATTTATTCTTACTTAATTATTCTTACTTGTTCTTATTTACTTACTTATTTATTTTTACTTTTCTTTCTTACTGACATTCTTACTTACTTACTCTTACTTACTTGCGTTTACTTACTTCCTTTTACTTACTCTTACTTACTTATTTTTACTTACTTACTTATTCTTACTTACATTTACTTACTTACCTTTACTTACTTACTCTTACTTATTCTTTCTTACTTATTTTTACTTTCTTACTTACTTACACTTACTTACTTATTCTTACTTATTTATACTTACTTACATACACTTACTTACTTACTTACACTTACTTACTTTTACTTACTTACTCTTACTTACTTATTCTTACTTACTTATTCTTACTTACTTATACTTACTATACTTTTACTTATTCTTACTTACTTACTTATTCTTACTTATTTATACTTACTTACACTTATTTACTTACTCTTACTTACTTATACTTACTATACTTTTACTTATTCTTACTTACACTTACTTTCTTATTCTTACTTATTTATACTTACTTACTTACTTACACTTACTTACTTACTTACTTACTTACTCTTACTTACTTATACCTACTATACTTTTACTTATTCTTACTTACTCTTACTTACTTATTCTTACTTATTCTTACTTATTATTTCTTACTTATTTTTACTTTCTTACTTACTTACACTTACTTACTTACTTATTTACTTACTTTATTAATCCCAGGGGAAAATCAAGGCGTAGCATGTTCTAATTATACAAAAAAGGTGCTCTTTGGACAGTACTGTAAAAAAAATGAATTAAAATAGCATGAAATTCATAAATCCAGTTAATATAAGTTGTAACTGTTTCTTGTAATCATGGTAGATTTTAGTTTAATGTGTTTTAAAGTAAAGTTTACAAGTTTTATGAAATCTTGGTAAGTCAAATTTACTTAATTTGTTGGCAACATATTTAGCCTAAGCAATTTTCCAGTCGTATAAACATGGACTTTGTTTTCAGTGTTTATCCAGTAATCATTTACTATTCTTCGTATTTTATAGATATATTACACTTTGATCTTTCTTTTTCCAAAAATTATTTTCAGGATTTTCAAACGGAAAGTAAAAATAATTTAATGCCATTAATGTCCTATATCAAATATTTATATTATTATATTTGTGCTTATTATTTTGTACACAGAAGTTGGATCTGGGATGACACTGAAGTGTTGACCAGAATCTCGTTGCCATCATGTTTTATTTCCAGTCTGTCAAATGGTGTCAGTGACAATTTAACTGCACTCAGAAGCAACAAATCTTCTGCAAACCTGCAACTACGGAGTCCCTCTCTTTAAGAAATCACCATTTTAACCTCCTCAAGCTGCTGCCAGTAATAGGTAATTAGGATATTATAGATGTTAACTTTGCCTGTTTTTGTGTAATGCTCTGAAGTGCATCAAATAAAACACCTGATCACATGGACGGGTGTATTCTCAGATGTGGAATTTGCCCAAATTGACTTGTTTTCACTCGAGTAATTTCATCTAGTTGTCTCCGGTTGCAGACTTTTTTCATTTCTCACCGAGAACAATTTCAATATAACAACTGTGCTGATGTGCTGAATGAATAAAAAATTAGACTCTTGAACGTGTGAATGCAGCGTCATTGATATACGCCTGATACATTTTGTTCAGTTACTGAGAATTTATTTGGTGAATTATGATTAGTGAGGCAGTTGTAAGAGCTTTGTTTGATCTTATTTGCAAGTGTATGAGCGTAGCTGCATGCTGCTTTTGATCAGGTTAACTCTGTCTGACATGACCAAATGTTTGTGTTTGAGATTGCACATTCATTATAACGATATAATGTTGCAAAGAAGAACATAGAAGTTGCTTTTTCCTTTAATCTTCTAAGTTCTTGAAGATTGTGAAAGCAGTGATTATTAGTTAAAGCAGAAGGTTCTTGGTTTGGTGAGCTTTCTGGCTAGAGTTGCTTTATCTGTGCTTGTGTTGGATTTTTTTTTTTTTGGGGGGTGCTCTCTTAAAGTTTCAAAGACATGCACATTAAGTTGCGGAAAAATGTTTTTCCATTATCTTTAAATACAGATCTGGGACAGCTGAAAGATAAAAAAGAACATTGGGTCTTCATAACTGAGTCAGAATCATTTAAGTGAACGTTAACAAGGAATCAACAATGGCTGAACTCTGCAGAAATGAAATGGCATTCTTTAAGTACATGTGCATCTAAAAAACAGTAGAATATCATGGAAAAAGTTCAATAATTTTTGTCAATCATTTTAGAAAGTGTAATTCGTATAGATTCATTCATATTTCAAGTTTTTATTTCTTGTAATTTTGATGATTATGGCTTACAAATAAACAAAATTCAGTGTCTCAGAAAATCCGAATATTCCACAGCCAGTACCCGTCTCATTGTGGGCAGGAGCACTTTAAGTGATTTGGAGGTTTCTTCCTCATGAGAGAGTTTTTCCTTTCCACTGTTGCCTCTGTGCTTGCTTAGAATGAGAGACTGCGATGAAGTGAAAGCTCAAAGCAATCTGTTGGCTCCTCAAATAATTAACGTTATTTACTAACTTTCTATGTTTGTGAATGTTTCTGTTCAGTTCTCTGAGACAACTTCTGTTGGGATTTGTCTCTATATAAACAAACTGAATTGAAATTGACAGAAAATATTCAACTTTTTCACAATATTCTAATTTTTTAAGATGCACCCGTACTGCTGGGTGATACTGTTAACTTTAGTTTAAATTAACTTTTCAGACTGAATACCAATACATAGTATAGATATGTAATTAAAAAATACTAACATACATTTGTAGATATTTTGTAAATAGTATCATAATTTATATTTGTTGGTCAGTTATCCGATTTATTTTCTGTCTTCTGTGTTCATTTACTGCAGTTTAAAAAAACTAACTTGTAGTTAAAGTCAAATATTTACTTTTTTGTCTTTGATCAGACGGCAACAGTGTAAGAAATTGTGATAGAAAAATGCGAGTTAAGATTGCAACACATTTTTGACAAAATTACTTCAGAAAGTAGCATATTTTATTATTTTAAAGGTTATCTTCGATTGTATACTTTTTTTAAAAATCTGGAAACCCCATCACAGTTGAAAGCACCCATTTTACTAGTCCTAAATAGTTCCTATAAAGAAATATGTGGAAATCTTGTGGTTGAAATTATCACAGCTTACATATGAGTCTCATCACCTTTTTTCTTATCTGCTCCCATTATTGTCTACACATAGCCAATAACTTATCAAAATACTTATTTTAGATAGGATCTTTAGACACTTTGTCACAGAAATACATTTTGTTCATATTTTTTGGTAATCTGTGAAAATTACTAAAACTACAAAAACAACAAAAAAAAGTAGATGTATTTTTTTCCTGTTTTTAAAGACTTAATTTTCAAAGTATTGTTCTTTTGTAGATGTATTTAGGCCTGATATATAAATATTTTGTCCCTCACTTGCTCACTTTTCTTATTTATTTATTTTCAGACACACATTGCACAGTTTGCTCGTTACGGTCAAATACAACTGCAAATGAACAAAAAGGCAGCTAAAGTCCCAAGATTTTGAAAGACCTGCAAGCCTGGAAAACAATGTCAAGGTTTCTTTATTGTCATTTGCATTGCACTCTGTATTCACTGGTTAACTGAACAACATTAACTTCACACAGACTCTCACTGGTACATTTTTCATCTTTAAATCACTTCTTGGTCTGTTGCCTTCATACATCTCCTCCTACATGTCTCTGCGTGAGTGTAGCTACAGCGTGCGCTCTCAGGACATTATTACCTGCAGTGTTCCCTCATTGCGGACTGAACTAGGCAAAAGGGCCTTCTACTCCGCTCCTTTTTCCTGGAATATCTTGCAAAAAGATCTGAAGCTCTTGACCTTGACCTCTCTAAGTGGCTTTAAACATCTAAGTTCCTGGCAAAAACCAATGCAGACATGTTCCTGTTTTGTAGTTTTCTACACTACTTTACAATCTAGCTGTTTTTTCGCTACTTTTTCCTTTTGACGGTCTTTCTGGTTGCCATTTTATTTTAACTTTTAAAACAATAAATAAATTTGTATGTCTATTTTATGATTGTCTATTGTTGTCTTTATCCAATGTTGTCATCACTCTGTTAAAAAAGCAGGTCTTCTGTAAATGAGGCCCCGAGGCTCAATGGGATTAACCTGTATAAATAAAGGTTGAATTAATTATTTCTTCTCATTCTGTTTTAAAACCTAACATACCTTATTTTAGCACAGACAACTCATGGCAGTTGGTAAACTTTGAGGTCAAGAAAATTTTGTATTCATCTGTAATCTTTGAATTATTTATTAATTTTTTTTTTTTAATGTAGAAAGAGCATCAAAGAACTTCAAATGACCCTGCGGCCAAGAAAAGATGTCATGTATCTGACTTGAGAATGGATATATTGAAACTGGCCCTTTGTTTGAACCAAGTTTTTAATTTTGACCTCCTTTTGTGACTGAGTTCGACTCTCCTGCTCTATAATGTCAGTTGATGTTACTGTGCAAATTAGGAGTTCTGTGAAACTTTAAGAGTAAACAAAGAGCACTTTGGTATGAAGACATTGTGTTCCAGGTAGTAGTTTCATTAGCAGCCAGTAGGGGGAATCGACTGCTTGCACTGGAACTAACCCTTCCAGTCTCCACTCCTCTCCTCTTCTCTGCGTTCTCTCAGCTTGTGGAAACGCTGCAGCCCGCTGGTCTGTGTCTGGATCCCTCACTCGCACAGAGCTGCTCAAGACCCTCCCACCGGCTGGGCTGGGAAAGGAGGAGGCAGTCTGCTCGTCTTGTACCCCTTTACCACCCTGTCAGTGTGGTGGAGAAGGAGAGAGAGAGGCTGAGAGACCGAGTAACAGAGAAAGCACACGCGAGAGAGAGGCAAGCTGCCTAGAGAAAGCCGAGGAAGACTAAGGAACACATTTTACAAGAGCAAAAAGAAGGAGGATCGCAGACAAGGGATTCTCTGTGTCTGGGCACCTTGGACACAGTCACTGTCTTTTTTTTTCTGTCTGCAGCTGGAACTCAGTGGATTGGTTGTACCCAAGCAGTGGATTTTTTTTTAAATATACGCTTGTTCCACATTATTTACAAACTGGGATCATTTCTCCTGTATCTGTGGTCTTGCTGGCTCTGCTGCTACAGACTGTGATTGCTCTCTGTCTGTACTACGTTCTCGTGTTGTGATCTTGTTCTTCAGACAAAGTGCATCTGTTGCCAACTGGCACTGGGGATATCTTCCTCTGACAAGCAGGACAGTGCACAGCCATCATCAAATCAGACTAGAGAGAAAGTGTGTGTGTATGTGCGTGTGGATGTAAGAGGGGGACAGACAGATAGTGAGGGGGAGTAAGAGAGAGTCAGATTAAAGCCCTGGCAAAAGACTGGAGTGAAACGGCTTAAACAGAGAACCGTTACGTCCTTTCCCGTTTTCCTTATCGTTCCTTTCTTCCTCCTTTTCTCCTCCTTTTCCTTTCCCATTTTCAACATACTTAGGACTGCCAGAGCTACTGCCACCTGCACCTCCTCTCTTTCTTCTTTCTCCTCTACCTCTCCCTCACTATCCGATAGCAGCCGCTGACAAATACACTGCTCTTGGTTTCCAGCACTTGTGGAAATATTTCCATTGATCCAGCAGTGAGTGAGCACCTGCCTCGTACCAAGTCTCTGAACAAGTGAGGTGCAGTCGACAAGAGCTTCCAAATCAGAGGCAGACCTTCTCCAAACCACTGTCCGGCACTCAGCTCTTGTTTCTGCAGGACCAGTTTTTGGTGCAAACAGCAAGGACTAAAATTGTACAGCCTCTCTGTTTGCCTCTGTCACATTGCTAGCTACTTGGCAGCTCTCGCCCCCGTGTCACCATTCCCTGCCTCAGTGCTAAGGATTCCAGCTACATGGGCAAGCGATTGGAGCAGCAGCCAATGTACCCTCAGTACACCTACTACTACCCCCACTATCTCCAAACCAAGGTATGCTGATCTTCTGCTGCTCTTTAATTCCTTAAACTCCCTCATCTGCTACATTCACACACTTTTGTCCTATCTCCCTCCCACCCTTCCTCATCCTCAGGACCCCTCCCTCTTCATCCTCTGCTTCTCTAATTCACCCCTCTCCACATCACCATCTTATCTCACACAAGAGATGAGATGTGGTAGATAGTTCACCTTGGATGTGATGGTTTTAGATGGCAGGTACTTCTTGGAGGTTGGACATCTCTGTGTGGGGGCGGGTGGGAAGTGTACATACACACCACCAGGGGTATGATCAAGGATAAGAGATCAAAGATGAAGGCTTCAGGCTACTGATAATCTATGCAAGTAGACCATGACTGCAAGTTGTCTAGTAACCACCATCACCTGTTAGCAGCTGAACTCCTAATGAGATATTTCAAAGTCTAGACAACATGTTTCATAAATTAAGAGACACTTTTTTAATCAAAAGTGCCAAATGGCTGCTTTTTGGTTATTCAGACACACATTAGGCAAATGAAAAAAAGGGATCCAAATTTAATTTACTAATGAAGTATTTTTATGCTTGATGTAGGCCAGTGTTTAAAAACCTAACTGCCACTTTTCTGATCAAAACTAATTACAGCATGGATTTTCTGATTCACATTAAAACTTAAATGTGTTTTTGTAATCGAAGTAATGAGCCCCTGTTGATGGTTTGGTTGTGACACTGAGCAGGCATGGAGTAGGCTGCCCATGTTTGTTCTAGCTATAGCCTGCATCAGTGCCTTTGGCATGGAAGCCCAGGTCTGAGTCCTGATGGCTGCCAGGGCACTGCATGGCTGGGCGCACTACCCAGACATCATCAAGGGATTAAAATGGAAGCCTTTTGGGGATTACTCTATTTGTTTTTACCACAATGTATAACACTAACTTCTGCCCAATGTTAAGACATTAGGATGTAAAGCAGTGGTAGTACAAACCACTGTAGATGTTTAATCAAATGCTCATTCTTTGTCTCATTTTTTATTCAACATTTTCAAAATTTTAAGTTAAGTGCATCCTCAGCTCTCAAATTTTCAAGAAGTTGACTTTTGACCACTGAACTGTTCTCATACAACGATTGTTTTTGACCAAACAACAATCTACTCTAAGCAGGAAAAAGTTTAAATGTGCAAACATCACATTTTGTGTTACTTTAAAAGTCAAATAAAAGGAAGAAAGTTTGTGCTTTTTCTTGGGAACCATTGCACTTCCAGCTGGGGAGGACCTGACTGCAGCCCCACCTGGCAGTCCACTAACTCTTTCCCTGATTTATAGTTTAATACATTTGTGCTGCCACCATCTGGCTTCCCTCACCCTCCCTCCCTCTCTGCTTCTTCCATCATCCCCCCTCTCCCTCCCTCTTTTCATATCTCCGAATTGCTCATCTTTGGGGCCTCTCAATCAAGCCAAGCCTCTTCATTCTCTTATGCTCCTTCTTGCTTTTTTTCTTTCCCATTTTCATCTCTTACTCTCTGCATCCCTGCTCTGTTGCAACAGGACCTCCCATCTTCCTCCTTTGCCTGTGCTGCAGTTCACTCTCAAGGTCAGCCTAGATTCGATCTTACCATCGTCAGCGTTTGATATATCCTTGAGCAAGCCACTAAGGTCCTGAGTGTGTATATGTGGGGGAGCATGTATTCGGTACAGTTTGGAAACTGGCAGGCAACATTCGTATTCTTTTTCATTGTTAGATCATGTGGCCTTGTGGGTTAATGTGACAGAGGGTTAGTAGGAGAAAGGGAGGTTGGGAGACAGGCCAGAGTGTTGGGCAACGTAGCCAAGAGGGCTGTGGAGCGCCGTGTCACGCTCTCATTAATGATCATTGATGGCTCGATTACTAAGAAGAGAGAATAGCCTTGGCTGCCACACTAAACCACTTGACAAAATCACACGATAGTCTATCCAGCCATGCTGTTGCACAAAAACAAAACAAAACAAAACAAAAATAGAAATTGTTCTGTTACACAAAGACCACTGTATCACCGGTCTGTTTGTCGTCATCGATGCATTATCAATATGTGGCCTTAGGCTCCTTAGGGCCAAGTTTAAAGAGCAAAAATCTTATTATAGTAATGGGAAATGGTAAAAAGAAATTCAACTTTCATCCTCTTTGGATGCTTTCCTGCAAATCTAATTATATCTGATGTCTACTGATGTTATTGCAAAGTAAGCAGCTAAATACTTTGATTACAGTCTGACAGAATAATTTGAGGAACCTCTATCATTTGGGTTCCCTTTGTGTGTTATGTTATGTGATGTGTCCAACATGTGCAAATCAAGCCAAATTAGAATGTGAAAGTCAGAGAATGAGATGAAACAATAACATTTGGCTTTGTATTGATTAGTGCAGTGGGGCGTAGCATGTGCTTCTCTTTAGCTGAATTATTGATTCTTGAAAGGGGATTTGTGTGTCTGTGTATGTGGCTTTTATACGAGGTTATAGCTGCAGGGAACTGGAAGGATGTAGGTTTGATGAAAGGATCTTTTAAAGACCCTATTTCTGTCTATTCTTCAGATCAGTTCATGAAGTCATTTGCCAAATTTCAGGCTTTATTCAAGCTGTCTTTTGATGTAAACCTAATAGCAACGGCTTGTGGCAACTTGCTGTAAATTCAGCTTTAACGATTGGTAATAGATGGGCATCTTAAAGAAGAAAATTACTGTGAAATAATTCATCCAAGCATAGCCCCTTCTCTCACCCATTAGAACAAAAGCAATGCATAGATCAGTTATTTCCCTTAATGGTTGTGTTAAGGGAATTTAATTCTAAACTATGTGTCTTACCGTGCAATACGTTTCATTTTAACTGAATGATGGGGGTTTCCAGACAGGTTTTCCATTACAAATGCACAAATCTCAAAGGAAACCTTCAAATTACTGATGATTTGCAATGAATACTTTATGTAAATCCTCACTCGTTTATGATACCTAGTTTGCGTTCTGGTGGTTGACTTGTATAGCCTACCTGATGCAGTTGTGCCCTTGTTCTGTTACACTACTGATAAGCTAGGTCATTACATGCTTAACATTAGCCATCACAGACAAACAGTGCACAAACACACAAGGACACACATTAGCACTGTGGTTGGGATGTGGGAGCAGGCAGGCAGGCTGTGTTACAGTCAGAACAGAATCTGAGAAGCAGAGAGGGGTAGATTGAGGCAGATTTAGCAAAGCCTAATGTCCCTGGCCCTAAGTAAACACTAGTCAATGGAGCCTTTTGAGAGGATCTGTGTTTGTGTCTGCCCATGCCAGAGGCACCATTTATACATCTAATTCTTTATAAAAGGAGCAGGAAATAGAGGAACGGGTTGTATATGTGAATAAAAGAAAACCAGAGTGAAGTGTGGGTGTTATGGGAGGGAAGGGTGAGTTAAATGCAAGGAAAGGGGTTTGATTATGTTACACGGGTTGATCCATTGTGCTACAGAAATAACAGAGCAATCCAAATCTTCCTTTAATGCCTCGATAGCGGAAAAGAGAAACGGACAACAAGAAAGAGGCAATTTATGTAGACAGGAACAGCAGGAAAAATCAAACAACAAAGAGCTCATATTCCAAAGTCTTTTATTAAATTGGCCATGTATGGCATAAATTTAACTTGCTCAGTTCCCGTTCTGCTGATGTGATTCTGCTTTGAAGAGTTCATCAAGCACATTGAGGGCTGGAGAAATTTAAGTTTTAAATTACTTTTACTGAAGCCCATCCCAGTTTTGAGCCTGGGACAGTATGTTTTTATTCTTACCAAGACTGAGTAATGAAGCTCATTTCCTCTCTTGTAATTCTCGACATGCTTTTCACAACTGACTGCATGAAACAAAATACAGTCACGGACTTACTGTAAATGAAACCATCAAGTGTTTTCTCAGAGCTCACTCAAATTAGCAGCAGTTCTGACTTTATTTTTTTAACCTTTGTTTTACTAGCACTTCTCCTTAAAGGGTTGAAAAGTGTTTTGCTAATTAATAACATTTTGTTTATATCCAATTGTGGCTTACACTATATCCATCAGTAAAATGCAAATATCTCAAGTCCGTTGTGAGGAGAACTCAATCTATTTGGTTTTTACAGACGCATATACAGACAACCACCATTGTGGGGAGCACGCTTAACTCTTCTCATTTGTCATCTGACAAACTAGCCTTATCTCCACACCCATACATTAAGGTTATGTTTGAAATACTGTTTCGCATGGCCTGTCACAGAGTACACCACAGAGCTCTGTGCTAAGACCTGTCCCTTCGTGCACTGACACACACATCTCATTAGAGCTTTTACCAGAGTGCTCTCTCAAGATTGCTATACATTTTGTTAGAAGAGGAGACGGAAAATCATTTTTTATGTTCCATGGGATTTAGCTCTAATGATGTGAGGTGGAGCTTACTCTGTGTTACTAGGATGTATGGTGCATTTTAAAAAATGCATTTACATGGATAATGTATGGGTACAACAATGGGTACACTTAATAATTTTTACCTTAACACAGTCATGAAATGTGGATGAGTTTGTGACAGGCACATTTTAAATCACGGTGTCCAAAGTGTGGCCCCAGGGCCATTTGTGGCCCTTGGTGTGATTTTGTGTGGCCCACAACTGCAGTTTAAGAATGGTATCATTTTGGCCAGCAGGCTTAAGAGGTTGATGCAGACTTTCTGGAAATTCGTTGGTAATCTTTTTTATATAAAGTTCAGGTTTAACAACAAAATGGATGAAAAACAATCTTCTTAAAATATGCAATATTAAGCAAAATACAACCCTTTGGCTATAATCTTTTTAGTTTCACTTCATGGCACCAAAAACCTTTTACTGATTTCTACCAGAAAGGAGACTTTTGGATAATTATTCTTAAAACTGGGCTAAATATTGCAGTTGATAAAGTAATCAAGAGGGAAATTGGACATTTTTAAATTAATATAACGTGGTATCATCTACATACGAGTTGATCAACTTTATCAAACCTTTTATGAATCTTTTGTAGCAAATGACGATTTTTCAGAACTTCGGTCAACCTTTTCGGTCGTTCATTGTCCAAAAGGCTGATTGACCCCCATTTTAAAAGGACACTTACTCATATTACGCTTTTGTTGCTGAGAACAGACTAAAATAAACTTTCCAAACACAAGAAAACAACTAAGATAGACGGACCTGGTGCCAGAGGGCTAGCCGGCCGGTTGAACATATGCAATGTATTGGCTCAAGAATACCAACAGAGGGTGCTGTAGGTGATTAAACTGGACTTTTAGAGGCAGTAAAGAAGACAAACTAGATTTCCAACCGCTAATAACATCACAAGAAGAAGGTGAAGAAGACACTTTGATAAGGCAATATGACATAATGGACATCAGAACTTGGCTGAACAAAAACAACTCAAGAGTCTGAAAAGATAAACCTGTTCAATGCATTTTTACTACAGAGAGGCAAAAAATCTGATTGTGCTCAAAGTTTGTTTGTTTTTTAATGGATTTTCTACAGAGTTTTTTTTATTTTTATTATTATCTGCATGTCATGTTTGTTCAACAAAAGAGTGGAAATGTTAAAAATATTCAGTATTTAAAAAAAAAACATTTTCACCTTTCTTCAGGAGTTCATGTACAGTTGCCTTCAAGTTTCTGGTGTTAATGTGTTTAAAACACAATGATTAATGCCAGTTTCTAAAATTTGTGCAAAACTTGTTTATGCAAGCTTGAACACAATTTCTCAGCATTATCAAATAAATCAAACCCTTTTTATTAAAACTATAAGCTTAGCATTTATGAGGCTTTTAATGTTTTGGGTCTACAACAATTTAAAACTCTTTCTCTGCCAAAATTAGTAAACTTCTGTTCTTTCTCCAAAATATTGTTCACATTGAGTTAAATTCACATTTTTGTGGCCCACGAGTCCATTCAACTGGATCGTTTTGGCCCACATATGAAAATGTTTGGACACCCCTGAAATGGTCTACTGCTGAGTGTGACATCTTAATACCCGGTCCAACATTTGTTCTCCACAGTAAGTCTGAGTTGTATCCAAGTGTCCTTGAGCAAGTCACAGGACAAAGTATGTGCTTTTAGATTAGAGGTTACTGTGGAGGGGAAAAGAGCATTCATGATGAATGTCTAAAGTATAAAATGATATGCTTGGCAATGGAGTTCTTGCCCCAGGGATTCTCGTCTCTGAACTCACCTTCCCTGACCATCTGGAGATAGCTGGCGACTCTGGTCTGTGCTGTAAGATGAAGGAAGTCCTACCTGTGGGGTGAAATGTTACACATAGGGTGAAAGACGGTGCTGTGAATAGGATGCGTTAGTTTTGACCAGGAAGCCAAAAAAGAAAAAAAAGAAAGGTTAAAAAAAAAAAAAAGCATGGAACGTCTGTCTCTTTTTAAATCTTTAAAAAGAGACACATGGATTAATAAGTTTTATAGCTTCATTAGGTTTTAATCAAAGGTGATCAATAATACAATGCACAAGCGTATTTTAAAGGGTGGGTTGCAAACCTTATCAAAATGTCATTGTAATATTAAAGTAATCAATATCAAAAAGGACTGCAATAAAATGTAAAGTACCAAAATTTCCTGCTCAGCAGACAAATAAATTATGTAACTATTCCAATGAACTTTACTGCCTTTGATGCCTACACCTTGTTTATATGAGAAATAAGGGTTTTAAAAACAGGAGCTTGGAAAGTTTTGGTTTATTTCGTACAATATTCAATAATATTGCTTGTTTTACTATCGTGCAACCCTCCATCTTTTGAATATTTCGTCAGATTTATTTGACGCAAAATATTGAACACTTCCGTGTAACATACTGAAATAAAACCTACTCATGCTGGGATGGGCTTTTTGTGTTTTTTAGGGAACAGAGAGAACGAGTCAAGCAGAGACAACAGAAAGAGAAACGCAGAGAGAGAGGGACAAGAAAGATGTTGCTTCAGATTTAGAGCCGGATGAAACGAGACACATGATGTGCCCCTTAAACCCACCAGTGCAGCAGGGCTCTACAAATACACCTGCTTTCCCCCCCTCTCTGTTGTTTTTACTAGTCCTTCTTTCTGGAACACAGTATCTGCCTGGAGCTGTCTGGTCTGGACCTCTGTTTTGCTCCCCTGCCTTACTGACAAGGGACCTACCTTGTGTTTTTATGCTGTATTTTATGTCTCTCATTGCTTCTCAAAACTGGGATAAAGTCTCAAATTTTGAGTCTCTTTTCATCTTTGACTTTTCATGTACACCTTCACTTGAGCTCAGATCATGCTTTCTTGCTTTTTTCTTATCTTTTTTTTACTCCTTTGCCAACACTGCCTTTATTTTCGATTTCTCTTTCATGTCGTCCCTCTTTATATTTACTCGTTACCATCCTCCATCTCTTTTGCGTGCTTCTTGCTCCACTTCCAGGAGCTCCCGCTGTCTGTTGGACCCGGTGTCCTGCCATTTGTGCAACATGCCAAAAAGTGACTGGAGAGTTTAATACATCAACTCTCACCAATATACAAAACAATATTTGAAATATAATCAAACATTCAAAATCACTTTTACAGTATTCAAGGTTCAAGTTGACTTTGTCATTTGCATCACATGTGGTACATGAGGTGGAACAAAATTGAGTACTCAAGGTCCCAGTTACACCAAAAAATAACAAAAATATAAACTATTGAAAAAAAGGAAATTGTATACAAAGATCTAAGATATACGCTAAACAATAATAATATAATATAATATAATATCGTGTATTAAACAGCAGCCTGAACATGAGTCTGCTGTGAACAGATGGGTATGAAGATTATTAAAAGTTTAAATCTATTATAAGTATTAAAAATCTAATTAAAGCTGAACAACTGTTCTGTAAGTTTAGTGACATTTAAAAAAAAATTAAAAGTAAGTCTTTGGGTTTCTAGTGTTATTTGTGTAGAGTTTTCCTTTCCACTGTCGCCTTCATGCTTGCTCAAGATGAGAGTTCTGCGATGGAGTTAAACTCAAAGCAGCCTGCTCCTCAGATAAATAATGTTAAAAAATTATTTTTAAATATGAACGTTTCTGTTCAGTGCCCTGAGACGACTTCTGTTGTGACTTTGTGCTATATAAATAAACTGAAATGAAATTGAATCGTATGGTGCACGGTCAATTTAAATGTCTAACAGCGTTGTGCAGAAGACTTGGTTAAAACTTGACCATAGCTACGCAGAAATGGCCCTTGTTTTGTCCCCTGTGGAAAAAAAATTAGTCGATAGCAAAAGGGGCGAATAAAGAGTCCAGACAAAACATTAATTCGATTTAATTCAGTTTATTTATATAGCGCCAAGTCACAACAGAAGTCATCTCAGGGCATTAAAACAAGGACTAAGGTTGTAAACCATGCATTTGAGGAGGATAAGGAAGGGCAAAGTAAATGCAACTTGTGAGAGACTGTCAAGCCGTGAGGCAGAGAAGGGTTTTTGTTGCACTTGTGTAACTGTAGCTTTCTGTTTCTGCTGTGCCTGCCCTACCTTTGGCCAGCTTGGCTCTCATGAAGATTACTCAGGTTGCTGGTGTAGGCAGTGGAAGGGTAAGAAGAGGTGAGGAGGTTGGGGTAGAGGCTCGGCGTGGTAGCATTTACTGAGTCAGGCTAGGCCGGGGTAATTGCTCCTGCATTTTTAATGAGAGGCTGCTGCGTACACTTTGAGGAGCTGTGCACCAGAGGATCCTTGCATAGTTCATAGTGCAGCAGTGCTGCCTACATGCCCTCCTGACTTTTAGCTGAGGAAGACAAAAAGGCTGATTTATACTGTTGCACCTTAACAGACCTAAATGTCTCTTCAAACAACAGGAGGTCCTGGTTGATCCCTTTTATAATGAATGTCAAAGTGAGTAGTATGGTGTGAATTTATTACAGCAATCGCATGAAATCCATGTGTGTGTATTCCAATGCTGCTGATGTCCCACACTGATCCAAATGACACAGACCGTTTTGTCATATGGTTTCAGCTAAGTACTGGGCTTCAATCCTAGTCTGCGGTCTGCCTCAACACCAGACACATGTTATGGTAAACTGAGAGCGCCCTTTTGGTGAAGAACTCATAATCAGAACAGTCTACTCTGTAGGCAATAATATGCATTTCATTAAAGTATTTTCCTGAAAAGTCTTGGAAAATGGAGTGGCATTTTTATATTCTTTCCCCATCAAAACTATAATGAGAGCCCATGAACACCACCTGCCGAGAGAAACACAGCAGGTAGGAGTATTAGCGGTGTCATTTTTCACTGTGATTTTTCATTTAACTAATGATGTCATACTCTGACCAAAACAAAAACCCGCCTGGTATTTGCAGACATTTCGTTAAGGGATTAGTTCTTAATTTCCTTGTTACCATTCAAACTGATGACCAGGTGTTGTCACTCTCACGTGGAAGCTAACAGACGCCCTGGCTACAGACATGCAAATGATAGTGTAGCATTACCACCGTGATTACAGTAGGAGGCCCTGGTCGCCCCTCTTCTAAACACACACAGGCTGCCTGCAACATTTACTCTACACAGCTGCATTAGTTGTGGCAGGCTCAATGAAAATACCGTGTCACGCATAGCTTGAAAAATGGCTCCGGAAAAAGCCAATTCTGCCATGAATGAGGATAAGCAAATAGGCATGAGGGCTTGAATGGCTGCCAGTCTTGTCAGATTCTCCCCTCACCCAGTCACAATGAGCTCCTAAACAAATAAGAATATGTGCACCAATTTAGCACAGCAGATGAACCTTGTGAAGCCATGTCAAGCAAGTGGGGGATTACTAAGAGCAAACATTCCTTTCTCTCGGCTTTATTTGAGTTAAATGACTCAAGCCACCCTCTTAGATGCTGCTTGAATGGTCTCTTTGGCAGACTCTTCCACTGCTCCAGCTGCTTCTGAGGCAACAACATGCACATATTAGTCGGTATATGGAAAAACACTGAGTGGGACAGGTAGGCGGCATGAATTAGATTGCAAGGACACTGATGTAGAGAGCAAGCCAGCAGAGTCACCAAGCAGAATAATTTAAAGAAAACTAAAGAAAGCCCGAGGCATGGTAAGACTCCAAGTGAAAAATACATTATTATTCTTCACTTGCAATTAGTGGCTCATAAACAGACCCTGGCAAAAAAATGTAAAACCTGTCGTCATGACGTGTGATGTCCTTACACAAGCCTTTATTCCCTCCCCATTTTCAGTACTTACTCATGTTTTCTTAACGGCATCAACTTTGAACAGATTGAGAGGGTTTAGTTTGAGTTTGCCATCAGTGACTCCCTGGAAATACCAAACTTTGAAAAGTTTGACGCAGAACTCTTGGTTTATTCTATACAGTCAGCCAAAGGTTTCTTATGTCTGAAAGGAAAACAGCTGGACCCGGTGTGTAGGAGATGAAATATTCACAAAGCGCAAATACTTTTAATACATTCAGGATGATTTTTTTTCCTGCTTATATTTAAATATGCAAAATATTACTTCTACAAGTTTTCTTCAAAAAAAAAAAAATCTTTGCATTTGTATATTTTCTGTTGATGCATGTTAATGTTTTTATCTTCCTGTATCGTCTCGTCCTTGGGCACTTATGAAAATGTTCGAAAACAGAGGTTTTGAATAAATGCGAGTTACTAATTCCCTGTCTGCTTTTTCTCTCTCATTAGCTGTCTTGAGTGCCCTGTGGAAGACTTGTATTCATTATTTATCTCTAGCCCCAGAAACAACAGCTGCACGCTTGTGTAACTGCCATATGTTGTGTTTTTCCCCAACATATTGAGAGGACTGTTGTTATATAGGGAGCTTTATATCTATCCACAGAGAGCTGTTTCCAGTCCTGTGAAGATGTGCAACACTTCAGTTGTTTCCCAAGAGCTTACTTTCCCCACAAAACCATTAATGCAAGATATAACAGAAGCTTCTACCAACAGTGAAATACTGTACATTGAGCACTTAATTACAGTAACACCTTGCCTAGTATTTGCAGATACTCCAGCATCACTGGAACCGTCATACAATGAGGAGAGACTTGCATTAGAATTCAGCCAATAAAGCAATAAACCCTTGTAGGAGCTGCAGTTGGTGGCATGCAGAGCAGATTCTGTCTGTTCAGCATTTTGAGCATGCAATTAATCACTAAACTCACATTACCCTGCAGTCTAGAGAACGTTGGATAAACACTTTGGCGATGATAAGTCATTGCATCCTATCAAAGACCCACAGTAATTTTGAAAACAACTGTTGACACCCGTCTCTCTCAGAAGTGTTGGGCACTTTTTTGGCCACTTATGTTGACTGCCTGAAGAGACTCATTTCAAAAAACAATTTGTTTAGTTGTGTGATACTCTTCAAAGGTCTTGAGACTAGAGCCCTATCGATGTGGACATTTTGGCTATTGCTGACACCAATAATGGAAGGAGAAGGCTAATGCCGATAACCAATATAATGGCTGAAAGTTTTTTAGCTTTGTCTATCCCCAAGAATCTAAGTTAACAGCTACTTTTAAACCTGTTTAAACACAAAGTCTTGAAACAGTCGTCCTAACGTGCGTTCACATTTTCTGTCCTCCACTATTCACAATAAAGTTATCAAGTGTGTTACAAAAATAAATAATGAACAGGGAAGAACGTTTCTTAATTTAATGTATAGTCATTCACGTATGGTGAAGGCCTAATTAGTATTGACCGTATTAATGGGCCAATTATCACCGATACGATATGTCTCCAAATGCACATATCGGCCAAAAATATCGGCCCCACTGATATATCAGACGGCCTCTAGTTGAGACACCCATTGTTTTATTATATTTAGTTTTGAAGGTGCCAATCTTTCAGGCAATTTCTTTTAAGTAGCCTTGAGCAATAGTTTTTCAAGTTTTTGTGTTCTTTTTCGGTTTTTCTACATAGATTACCTGCTGTTTTCACCTATTTTCTGCCGTGTTCTTGCACTTGGCCATTTTCAAGACTGGAGTTCTAAATTGGGGACACTGACATCTAAATTGTATTTAAAAAGCGCAAAGCTCAAAGATTTAAACAGGGTTTGGTCTACAAACAATAAGCAAAAATTAAAAAGACAATTTAAATTATATCTTAAACTTTTTTGAAAGTTGCCTTTGGAAGAACGACTAGGACAACTGCTTAAGAGCAATTCAAAATTCAAGATAACATTGTAGTTTGGAATCAACACATAAGAGATGCGGCTTAAAACTGTTGCATAGCACAATAATAGCAAATTAACAACCAATAAAAACTACAACAGGATCTTTCTGTTCAGTCACTACTCTTGTGAAGCATTTTTGGCTTCCTCTGATGTGGATGTTGCATCTGTTCAACCTCCGTGTGTCTGTGCATATTTGCTTGGCATCGTACATTTCTGACTGAATAATAACTGCAAAATGATCTGATACGATACTAAGGAGATGTTAAGAAAAATTACTTGCACCGTGTACTTTAAACAGTAATAGCTGTCAGTTGTGTGTGCTTTCTTTGCCAGCTGTCAAATGGATCATTCAGTAAATGGTACATTAGAGTTGGGTTAAAATAGCACTCTAGAATTTTAAATCTTCACGTAACCGACAAAAATCAATTGTTTTTGTATGTTTGTGTTTTTTTTAAGATGCAACTTTGAAAATTGAAGCTATGCTTTCAAATGCATTTTAAACTGAAAAGGTTTCCTCTTAACTTTTCCTTTGAACAATCCATTTTTGTTCAGTCCGTTTCTAAATATGCTGCGATGAATTGATCATTGAACTTGCTAAATGTGGCCTATCCCTGAGAGCTGCGCAATCTGGTGATGAGGGTAACTTACAGGGCAGTTCACTCTTCAGAATGCTAGAAAGTGTACTAAATATTTTTATTTAAAAATAATTATTCTCCTAGCTAAATAATAAATGAAAAGTTTGTAAATTGCCTCGTCATATCAACGGCAACAATCAATGTTTTTCTAATAATTTTTGCAGATGCTTTTGTTTTTTAAGTGTTACATTCGTAAATGCTCTGGCACTGTCGTCTACAAAAATCTCTTTTATTTTGACCACTTTATCAAGTGAATTTTTACAAGCTGTGCCTTGCTGTAACTTATGTATGTAATGTTGTTTTTTTCTTTTCTTCTTCTTCTTGGCTTAGGTTTCAATACTTTGTCCTGTTTTCATGACATTTAACTTAAAAGAGTTAAATATAACAGAACTGTGTTTTTTTTTTGTAGTATTATTGCTTTATATGTAAAACATTTGAACTGAAAGCAGTTATACTTACGTTTTACAGCGACTTTGTACTTTAGAAGTGACGTAAATGACAGAAACCAATGGAATTAGTCATAACGTCTGCTGTTGGTGCCAAGAAATAACATTCATTCATCGGGTAATCTAAATATACAGTCCAATTTAAATTTATTCAGACCCTAATTGATTGATTAGGTGCTTAAAAGAATGCAAATTAAGTTATCCTAACACCAAAATGTAATACCGGCATGTATTATTAGAGCCATACATAATAGGGGTGAGAGTAAACATGAGTGGAGTGGACATTGAGGAGTGTCGAGAAGTGAAGCGGGGGAGCTGTATGGGAGGAAGGGTGGGAGTCCTGTTGAGTTCAATGAGTTCAGTGGAGGGAACTGACACACAGCTCACCCTCCCGTAGAGTCTCTCTTTCTCTCGCAGCAATGCGAGATGTGAATAATTTATATCATATAATTTATCTCTGTACCGCTTCATCTCATTCACGTTAACACACAGACTCACTCACACATCCGTGCAATTACGTCTTCCCTCTTGCACGAACGCACACACACGCCTCAGGGGACTGGGTCCTGGATATAGTGTGGAGTGAACGATCTGGAATCTGCACACAGGGAAACCTGATAGGTCTGAACTGTGCCAAACACATGAGGTCACCCTGACTGAGTGATCTCGCCTGCCAGCCAGTCAACCCCCCACCCCCACCCCCCAGCCCCCACTCCTCCTCAGTGCAGTCACATTAAAACCAAGAGTCTCTGAGAAAATATCTGAAGGACTTTAGAGGTTTTCTTAAAGGGGCTCATGTATCTCTGGAAATACAGGAAGTGTTTTATATACACCCCGAAGGCTTTTAACACTTTTATAAATGGCAATTCAATCTTTAAAGGATGGTGTGACTTATTACGAGCTGGGTTTATATTCTTATAGTTGTGCCATAAGTAAACATAATTCATAGGTTAACGCTGAATGTGGGAACACGCCCGCATCGGTTAAAAGACATTAGGCCTGGCAGGCAAAACAAGCCATCAGCTAATCACAGAGCTGTAAAAACCACACAGGTGTAGAAAAATGATCATAAAAACTTTTACTGTACTGTTCAGCGATTACACTTGTGCTCCAGTTTTACCTTTAAGTTAAGTAATAAGCAAGTTGCAACATAATTTGTATCATGATTTTACATACTTGTGTCACACACTGGCCAAAACCATTGAATAGGATCAAAGAATTAACAAACCCTGTTTATTAAAGCGCATATACAATGCACCAATTTTAAGTTATTTATAAAAAGAAGCAAATGTTTGAAACACAGAACTTGGGTATAAATTATACATATACAGTATAAGGAAAACAGCACAACTTACTTTAAACAGTGCATACTGTAGATCTATTTGTCTTAGACTGTCACTGATGCAAAGAATAAACAATTTAAAGTAGGGATGCACGATATTATTGGCTTGGTATCGGTATCGGCTGATATTAGCAATAAAGTTAAATATCGGACATCGGCCATTCCATCAAAATAACTCACTGATATAAAAGGTGCTGTTTTATATATATATATATATATATATATATATATATATATATATATATATATATATATATATATATATATATATATATAAGGTGCTGTTTTTGTATGACCGTTCAAGTGTTGTCATTGTGCTAGAGAGAGTAAATGTCGTGAATAAATTTGACATTAAACAATCCAAGTTGAAGTGTTACATCATTTTCAGTCCCCTATTTGGCGTCTGCATTTGGTAGCAGGCCAAATTGACAAATACCATGCAGAATAATTTAGTATTTTAATTCTACACCAGAGAAAGCTACGTAGTCTCTGTAAGTAGGTCTAGGAAAAGAATATTGGTTATTGGCCAAATAAGTTTTAACATATTGGCATATCGGATATTGGCCAAAAATCCAATATCGTGCATCCCTTAAAGTGCTATGTTAGTATGACATATTAAATATGACATATTTAGTATTTCCAGTGTGAATATCAACACAGCAGTACTGAATTAGAAATTATACAAGTACAAGCTCCAGAGAGTCGTCTTTTATCCCCAAGCAGCTCTTTGAAATGTTCTCCTAAACCCAAACAACGCCGTCAACTCAAAGCACTGGTCACAAAAGAACACTAAACATGTTCTTTAGATCCCAGCTCCTGTTCTCAAGTCACACGAGCATATACGAGAGGGACACCCACGTTCAGACGTGCACAAATACACGCACACACAAAGTCAAACCCTCCACCCCCCACACCACTGCAGTCACCTCTGGCTCCCACGCATCTCGTGTTCTCCCAATATTATGTTAAAACGGACACGCATAATTGCGCTGGCACAGCTTCTTGTTTTTGTTGGCAGTTATCTACGACATCAATAATGTCTCTGACAGAGGTGAGCGTGGTTACAGGCACCGCAGATCTACATCGCAGCACTCGGTGTTATTCTGCTTTCATGACGTCCTGCTGGAGAGATTTTAATGTTGGTACTTCATATTTTCACAACTGATAGTTTGAGCATTCTGTATTGACTAATGTGAGCAGATTTCAGGATGGCTTCTTAATTGTAACTCTTTACAGTAAAATCATTTCTCCCTAACGCAGGAAGTCTAAAGTGTAATTCACGCCGAAGCCATAACACAAATGCTGCCATTTAAAGCAATACTTCAAATGTTTTGGTGTAGGATTTCAGTGGAAAGGCTATAAACATGTCACTGAACAACTTTAAGTTGGCAAAATGTGTAGTTCTGATAAAATCGTTAAGCTAACAGCTCGTCCAAGCATGGTCTAGATCAGGACTATTCAAGTGGTGGCCCGGGGGCCACATCAGACCCACAGGTGAGCTCAGTTCGGCCCATTATTGGGTTCGTTTTTAAATAAAACTAGATTTTAAACCATAAAACAAACTTAACGACAATAACTGCTGGATGTATGGCCCCTGAGCTCTTGGCTTTCAGTAACTGTGGCCCCCTGAGCAATTTACTTGAGTATCCCTCATCTAGACCAAAGTAGATGTTTTCAGTTTAAAATGACTCCAATCTCAAACATTTTATAGCTGTTTATGCACACACTCTTTTAAAACCTTTACATCACCATCGGTTTAGCATTAAATAGGTATTTGCATTGCATTATGGGTATTTGCAAGTGCAAATATCATCATCAGCAGCCAGCTGTATCACTTCCAGTGCAGACTGCTTCACTTCCAGCAGGAATGTCATGTTTCTGCCAGATAACCGTCATATGACATTGATTATGATGGAAAGATTTAAAAAATGGAGTTTGCTTGAACTGCTATGAAACCTTTGATTTACAATTAGGCAGAATTAAATGTTTTCTTCTAACAGAGGTGGTTCTAAGAGCTTTCATTCATGCAGACTGATTTATTTATTTATTTTTGTGTGTTCTCCATCTTCTTTGAATAACCTTCAAGTCATTTAGAGGCTGGTTACAGTTCTAAATAAAGCTGTGGCTTGTGGCAGCGAGCTGATTCTACATGCTTAGTATATGTACAGTATGTAGACTTTCCAAGATATTTAAAGTTGAAGGTTGAGAATGAAGCCGCACTAGTTTCAGTGCAGCTGCCTTTTGTGTATGTTTATATTTTATAACTGTTTTAGCTCATTGTGTGAATGTTTATGAAACATTCACACTATTGTGATCATGTTTCCTTTCGTACATTTTTCAGCATCTTTCTCGTTCCACATTTTTTGTGCTACAGTATTTCAGCAAATTGTAAATCAAAACATTCAGCTCTTTCAGGACAATCTTGCTATGACTTTTGGTATTAGTGCAACTTTAGCTTTTTGAAATATTTAGCCTTTATTGCCACTTTTGTTTTCATAGAAAATGAATTGAGCTCATTTTACATCCTTCAAATCTTTAGATCTGTTTACAACCTTTTCCTGCTCCTTTCACATTTTGTTCTGGTTAAGCTTCTTTCAGCTTCTTTGTGCACATTTACAATGTTTTAAATGTACTTTCAGCTGCTTTCAACTGTTTCTTCAGCTGTTTTGTGATCCTTTCAGATTATTTCTAACTACAACATTTTTGTGCTTCGTCTAACTTCGTTCTGCTAATTTCAGTTTATTATACTCCTTTCAGCTTATTTCTGCAAGTTTCAGCATTTTCTGCTATTTCAGCTCGTATTTAGCTGATTTTTGCTAATTTTGCTTTTTCAGCTAATTCCACATTTTTTGCACTCATTTAAACTTTTTTCTGCCTAATTCAGCAAAAATGTGCTCTACACTTTCTTCTGGTAATTTTAGCTTCTTTTTGCCTTTTCAGCTAACTTTTTAGCATTTCTTAGCTAATTTCAGCCTTTTTTCAGATAAATTCAAGTTTTTCTGTGGTACTTTCTTCTACTTTCAGTCTAATTAACTTCTTTCTGATAATTTCAGCCTCTTATGCATCTTTCAACTTATTTCTGATAGTTGCAGCTTTTTCTGCTATGCTGTTTTTGTGCTAAATTTAGTTTTTCAGCTAATTCCACATTCATTAGCTCATATTAGCTTATTTTTGGCTCAAGTAGTTTAAGCTTCTTTCTTCTGTTTCAGTTACTTTTCTTCTATTTTTTTGTTGTTGCTAATTTCAGTTTTTTTCCCTCTAAATTCCTAATTTTTGTGCTAATTTTTGCTTATTTGAACCTAAATCAGCAAATGTGTATTCTTTCTACTCTCTTCTGTTAATTTAGACTTGTTCTTCAATTTCAGCTACAGTTCAGCATGTTCTTTAGCTCATTCCAGTTGCTTTTCAGCAAGTTATGCAGCAATAAGTGTTCACATTGCATTTTGAAATGCAATTTCTCCAGTTTTAATTCAAATTCCTTTGAATTAATTTAAACTAAAATGCATAAATTTCACTGTGGATATTTTAGTTTGGTATAGTAACAATTATTAATTTTTATTCATATTTTGGACATTTGTTTTATTGCTATAGTTTTTATACAAATTGTGTATTCTGTGTTGTGTGTATTGTGATTTTTTTATTTTTTGCTGTCTCGCTCTGCATTTGTCTTTCCTTTTTTTTCTCTTTTTAGCGGCTCAGGTTTATTTTGTGGGTTAGCGAGGGCGAGTTAATGGAGAACGTCAAACCAGCTTGTAGCGCTACCTTGGCTCTGACCCGTGCAGATTGTAGAGTGACCTCGGTGGTGCTGCCCCCAGCCTGCGTTTGGAATCCAATCTCCTCACAGGGATACGCTGCATGTTTTAGCAGTCTGCTTTGATAACTTTACCACTCCTGCCTCCCCCAAAAGTGTCCATCATGCCACTAATACAACCTGCCTTGTTTTTACCAGTGATGACCCAGGTTAAATTAGTTTTATGGCTCGCAGGTGGCAGTACAATATTTGTTTAATCACATCAGACAATTCCTGCTCTTTGCATTTTTATTGGGTGGATTTCGGTTTTCTGTTTTTAGAAAAGAAAGTGCGTTTAATCTATACAAAATTCTCTGCCTGCATTATCAAATAAAATCCCCCGCAGGTTGAATTTTATGAGATCAATTTAAAGTGTTAATGAAATGACTGCGATATCAAACATAAAGCCACTTCTAATCTAATTGAATATGTGCTACACTGAATCTATGAAATACAGTTGGATCAATAGGACTGCATTATACCTAAATGATCATTTCAGCTCTATTAAAAAGGGAAGATTTTATCACCAGAAAACATCTGCCCATCAGTTGGGTTTCAGATTACACTTCCTCTTCCTCGAGTTATACGCTGTGAAGGAAGAAATCAATGAATACAGACAAGATTTGAGGGGAACTAACATCGCACGGGCTTGATACTGAACTTGTTTAATGAGTCATCCGTAGAAGTGCTTCTCTGCGCCTATTTGTTTCTCTCTCCCCGTTTGGTAATGGAGAGAGAAACAAATAGTATATTGGTAATTGTCTGCAGCTACACCACCCCACACTGAGATGCATTAGTGCCATTTAAAATGTGACTCAGGGGGAGTCTGCGCCCCTGTAATTCAATAAAAGTGAAGCACAGATAGTGGGGGATGAGAAGGCAGGAGGCTCTCTAGAGTTTGACAGTAGATCATCAGCAGTTTTTCAACGTGTCAGCTGACAGTGTGACTTATACTTTCACTTTTATTTATACTCGCTCTATTAACTTCTTACTCCCAGTTTAGCAGATCTTGCCTGAAAAACCAGTTTTATTAAATTGAGATTTAACCATGTAAGTTAGCTTTGCAACACGGGGATCAGTTGTTTTTAATGAAAACTGTGAACAGTTAATATCTTACTGCGTTTGCAGATATTGATATAGCTTACTGAACAAGAAATGGAGTTTAATTCTGAGCAGACAGACGGGCTAACAACTAGTCCGAAGGGTCCAAGACCAAGAAGGATTACTGCCTCTAGAACTAACTCAATATCTATTTTTTCCTGTGATTTTTGCAAATTATGTTTTGCTGCTATCAGATTTACATTACATGGTTATTCCAGATTAAAATAAATGGTATTTCTGTTAGTTTTTTTGCTCATACAGGGTATTATAAATTACAATTAAACAACCACGAACTGAAAAATTTAACATTTATTTAAGATATTAAAAAAATAAAAAAAGTGTACATGAACCACAACAATTTTTTTTAAAACAGGAGTTGTTTTAGGATTACATCAATCCAATTCAGTCTAAAGCCATCTCAGGCTAGCCATTAGCTTGTAAATTGTATCAAAATATCTATGAATATGAACTATCCTCAACAGGTAAGATATTAATTGTTCATAAGATTTCCAGAATCTCACTTCCACCGATCTGGACTACAGCTTTAAAACAAAGCAGATTGCTTTCATTTTTAGAAAATTGGACCCACATTTAAACTAAATGAAACTGAACTGAATTTACCTGAAAGAGTCAGCCATAATCAGTGAGAATGTGTCTCATGAACACCGTTAACAAACGAAAAACTCACAGTGGTATCTCTGAGAACGGTTGTTAAAGGTAAAATGTCCAATTGAGAGCAAGAAGCAAAAGATTTCAAGCAGCGATGAGGGAGCCCTTTTAAGCAATAACACAGCGCAATTAAAAGCAAGCTGGAGTAAGTTAGGTCTGAATCTCAGGGTAGACACTTGAAGGTTACTATCAGACATCAGCAACCTGCTGAGAGTCTTCAGTCTACTTTGAAGGCAGATTCACATCATTTCTCAGATGCATGCTCTACAGTAGGGGGAAATTTGACAATTCTAGCATGATTGAAGTCAAACGAAAGATAAATTAGATAAATGGAAAGTCTTTTTTGTGTGAGCATCTTGTGATAAATGAATCAATTTTAATATCACAAGGTTTAGGTGATATTCTACATGCCCAGAATCGTTTGTAAGTATATTTGTGATCAATCATCATTAGCCAACCAAGTTTTTCTCTCAAACTTTGAAACGGCTCCAAGTAATAAGATTCATTCATATTTTTAAATGAAAACACCCCTTTGACATTTTCAAAGAGTGCATCGACAAAACAAAATGCTTTCAGGCTTAATGATTTCCTTTTATTTACCTGGCTTCTTAATGCCTTTACTTCCCTAACAGCCTTGACCTCCATCTTGTCATGCCAGCAGGCGTCAGCCCTAAATATGGAATTTCAAGGCTTTGCAGTGCTTGTTTTATTATTTTCTTTGTAGGCAGGATCTGATGCAAACTGCTCCATCATGTACTGATAAATAAATGTATTATGTATTTACATAATGCATACAATGCAAAGTGTACTCCCTAAAGCCTGATCCAGTGATTGCTGACTGCCGAACAGACGCCGATGCATTATGCAGTGGCATTGCTGTCATTGTGGATGTGCTTTTAAGGTGCCCTTTTTACCTCAACAACCAGCATCGCTACTTCCTGCTGCACATGGGAAGCTTGTCTGGTTTTTAAGGATGTATCAGTCCTGCTAGCTTTCAGTCTCAAAACATGTAAAAGATGGTGCTGAGTTCTTGTACTGTTTGCTCCCACGTGCATTAGTTAGTGTGGTTGAAGGCGTGCTTTATGAATTTCAGGAAGGGCCTTTAAGCTTTAAACCATGAGACGCATGGCACTTTTCTATTTTTTTTTTTTATTATCTTTGCTAAGGAACAAAACCATAAAATAAAAATAAAGCTTGCAGCTTTTGTTTTTGGTCCCAGCTGTGATGTGGGAGAAAGCCTGCCCACCAATTAGGGCATGCCGACTCTTACAGCCCATGAATTATTAAGAGCACCTCATCAACTAGAAGCAGTGATGGAGGGCAAGAAAGAGGGCCGAGCCACCTGAGCAACGTGGCTGCATTTATTAAAGCGCAAGCTTTCTTTCCCTTGCACCAACGCTGTTTTAATTAAAGTACAAATAACCTCTGCAGAACTGAGCTCTTGAGTCGACTTTTATTGTTTTCAATCTACAAATTGGAGAAATGCAGCTTTTATTCCGCCACATGGGAAGTGTAACGGGGAGAAATAAAAGAAACAGAGACAGAATAGGATAATGTACAGTATTAGATTGCAACTTGCTACACCGGCTACCCTCAAGGTCAACCAATTCATTCCCGCTGTAGAATTTATTGCCTGATAGTAGCTAAGGCAATGAGGTGCTGTGAACCTTGGGCTAGTGTCAACGTAGAAGGTCTTTACAGCCATATACTGGGTCCAGAGGTGGGGTCTCGCTTGTTAACTCTCTATTTGAGGATCCAGTCAGCACCTGAAACACGACCCCGCGATAGCATGAGTTAAGGCCTGCTAATGTGCTTGCTTTTTTAGGAGAACACCAACTTAATGTCCTCAGGACCATCACCTCATCAGAAATGCTGCGAGCCTATGAATTTGTGCCAGTGAACCGTATCTTGTGGGAAAAACGAGAAATGTGACTCGTGGTGATTGTCACTACTTAAGATGTATTCAATCAGGAAGGCTTTGTGTGGGGAAACCCTGGCTTGCGGGGGAATATAGCTATCATTATGCATGAATAATTGGATGCATTCACGTTATTTTCTCCTCGTCTTTTTATTTTTTTTAACCAGTGGGCTCTTTAGCATTACAGAGTTGTCAAATAGAGAAGAGTAAGCCAAGACTGCATTCTTTTTGTGAATGACTTTATTCTCATTTAATTTAAATTGCTGCTGAAGGGAGGAAATACAGTATAAGGGTACTGTGGAATCGCAATGCTTTGGATATTATTTACTTATTTACCGTTATGCTGCAGGGAACAAAGCAGGAAAAAAGGTGGGTCTCGGATATCTTTAAATAGAGATCCTGACAGCTCTCTGTGTGCTTGTACTCAGAAAAGCCTCAATCTTTGCTCGGTGATATACTGTACATTAACAACGGCCCTTTCTGTCACTGAAATAGCTGAAATGCCCTGTGCATAACTTTATTTTCCAAGTCTTTTCTCTTTCTTGCTCAGTTGTTGTTTGCTTTTTTAATATAAACACCAGGTCAAAGTATTTTAATGCTCACTCAAAACACCATTTTTTTTCCCTCATTTATTGGTGCACCTAGAAATCAATGACTTTGTTCTGGTTTGAATCTAGACAATATAGACAAGACACAGATGGTAAATCCTTCATTGTGGCTTTCTATCCCCATAGATTGCATTCAGACTGTCCATCCTGTACCTCCTAGTATTTAAAGGTGCGTTGTTATAGCTGATAATATGCAGCTTTGCACGTGTCTAAACCCAAAGTTTATTTTTTGTTAGCTTTATTTTACCCTTTTTCTAAACCTAACCTTACACCTGACCCAGAGCACTGACCCTAAACTTAACCCCCCCGTCCCTTGAGTCTTAGCCTAACACAGACCCCAAACCTAACCCCCTGACCTGTGACTTTTAACCTAACCCCTGACCGTATTATCAGCGATAAGAACGTACCTTTTAACCTACTAGGAGGGACAGTCTGAGTGCAATTTATGGGGAAGATAACAACTAATAACGGCCATTTAATGGTTGATAACATTCGAAGTGGGTGTTCTTTTACCCATTTTTTACTTCACTTTTAAAATGTTCATTTTATGTTTTCAGAATTTCACAAATCGTGAATTTCCACAGTCGCTTCATACTGATAATCAAACTGTTTTATTATTATTTTGTCATAAAACATGATTACAAATCTGATCAAGTGACTAAGAAACAGTGAATAAAAACCAGATATTTCTTTTGAGGAGCTGTTCTAATATAAATAAGTTAGTGCTTAAACATATGACAGTTTTGCTGTTTAACTATTTTACAGTTGGTCGTAAAGTAATAGTTTATTAAATATATTTCAGCTTCTGTTTGCAGTAAGGTCAAAGTGTTTCTTGACAGCACGTAAAGGCTCTTAAAAATCAAAGTTTGGACAAAATCTTTCTTCTATATTTAACTGCGGCAACTAAAAATAGACTCTTAAAACTGTTGGATGCGTGCTTTCTTTCTTTCTTCTGGATTTATTTGTGTTGTTTTGCTTTCTTCCGCATCACGACATGGATCGTCAAGGAATTTTTGTGGCTGTCAAACCCGACTAGAATTTCAGAGGCGCGTTGGACTGTCGTCCTGTACAAAACGCTGTTTTCAAATTAGTCATGAGTTGTTTGCGCACGACTCGTGGGAAGTCTTTGAAGCCTTCAGTCCCTTTCCCAGCTGCCATCCAGCTGTTACATTTTCTCTGCACTCCATTCAGTCCATTGGTTTATACATAAAAAAAATAATAATAATAATAAATCACAATAACTCCTAACTTTTCCTCTGTGGAGCAAATTTCTAACGAACATTTATTGCATTTTGTAAGAAATGGGACCTTGTATATATTTTTTAAACACATGAAAAGATAAATACCCTTCAGTAGAAGTCTAAAATAATAGGGGTGCACAATATTGGATTTTTGGCTGATATCCGATATGCCGATATGTTAAAACTTATTTGGCCAATAACCAAAACCAATATTTTATATACTTTCCTTTGTCAGAACATAGCCCTTTTATTTAGGCTTATTTGCTACAAAAATTGTGTAACAGCTGTAATAGCTGGTGACATGTATTCAGTAACAGCACTTTAACTTACATTAAATGAAAAGTGTTAAATGTTATTTATTAGCATTAGTCACCTGCGATGCTGTCTCACTTGTGTAGGCTTGTTCCAGGTTCCTAACTGCAGTGTGGGATCCTCTGCACTCCTGTGCATGAAGGACAGCTTTTTTAAGTTCAAAGTTCTTGTCTATCCATTGCGCCGTAAGCCTAATCATGCTAACGGGGCTAACACTTGACGTCCAAATGTCTGTGGTAAAATTCACCCAAGTGCTATCAGCTGTTAGCTTCTCAATGACGTTGGAAATGACGGCTTGTAACTTGGGTAAGGTTATATCGGAAAAATATGGACAATGGAAGCGAGGCTCAACGTAGTCCAAAAATCTTTGGAATCCGACATCCTCAACAAAAAAAAAAAAAAAAAAACTTTCATGCAGCCAACATTTTGACTTCAGCTGTGATCAGATCAGGTAGGTGCACGTGACGTCATCACGTTGTGCTGGCGCTGCAGACATCCTTGTCACTGGGTTGTCATACAAAAGCAGTGTCTTTTATATCGGTGAGTTATTTTGATGGAATGGCCGATGTCCGTTCTTGAACTTTAACGCTAATATCGGCCGATACCAATACCATGCCGATAATATCGTGCATCCCTATAAAATATGATGCAACTGATGACACTCTGGCAAAATAAGCTCAGCCGTAAAGGTGACTGGGCTGTGCATCTTCAACATATTTTTTTTGTATTTGGGCAAAAACAAAGGAAGGTCACGTATGTCAAGTACTCCGTGTCCTCCAGGCCTTAACAACCCAATTTTGGGGTGTCTCAAAAAACAAGTAAAAATAAAAACAATTTGAGCCTTATTGTAATGGTAATTGCCCATGCAAGGTTTCTGGTGGGTCCCTTACTATCCAATCTCACAATGACGCTTCTGTATTGGATATTTAAGGGGCTGCCTGCTGCTGGCAGCCGACCGAGCGGAGGAGCTTCCTGTTCATGTGGTAATCTGTGCCTCGATACAATGGAGGAAGCAACGTTCTCTCAGGGCCCAGCCCATCCATTCAGGCAAAAAGGGAAGGCCACACACCACAACAATAACTGTCTGCTGCTATCTTCTCATGAAAAGTCTCCACTGGAGGGTAAATAAATATTTTAGAAGCCTTTAAGTATGTACAAGAGTCTCAAAACACTGACTTTCATCTTCAACGTCTTACATTTTGACTCGGTTTTAATAAAAATCAACTTGAGGCAAACAAAAAAAAAGTTCTGAAAAGAATGTGGAAACTTGATTGCATCTCTTCTTGGAGGAGGTCTGTAGGGGTGGACTTGGATGTGGAAAAATAAATGATTTAAGATTAGTTTTAGTCACAGAAATTTTAAATGTAAAATTACTCCACTGTTGGGCTTGTTTTCTAGACAGAGCAGCGCTTTTGGGGATTTTCTAAAGCAAACAAAAAAAGAAAATTTCAAAGGTTTGGTTGGATTTTCTCATATTATTCCATATTTTAGTAGTTTATTTGGAGTGAGAGCATTTCATTGAGGGATCCTCCAGAAAGTGCTTAAGCTCAGGCTTTTATTCATGAAGTTGTTCCCAACAACAGTACTGATAGGAAACATTTTTCTGAAATTTACTGCCATTCGGCTTGCACTGCTGATGTTAAATCAGATTCCCAAGACGCTTTATAAATAGATGCAGTTTTGCCTTCTGTTACATCAAAAAGCCTTTTTTACTGTATTTTCCCCACTGAAACGGACAGAAAAATATACGAATAAAGTATAAACCTTCTTTTTTTTTCTATGATCTACCATGAAGTGGAAAGAAGTAATAACTTTAGTTACCTTTGAAGCTCCAAAAGGACTGATCATGTGACTGTAGTTTGTTTTAACCCAGATGGCCTGTGTTTATGTATACTGGCTGCAATTCCTTACCGTGTCCAAGTGTTGCATGCATTAAACTCTTCCAGCAGCCTGGCAAGGACACGCCGAGTCACTGAGGCAAGCAGTCAGGAAACGTGGAAACATTACACCATTACACTCACCTGGACCCAGACATAGTGACTTATCTCGTGAATAAATCACGCCATCAAGGGCCGAGCAACTCAGACGCAGCACCTCTTCTTCTCTGGCAGACGTCTGCTTCCCAATTCATCTTCCCCCCCCCCTCTGCCTCTCTTTTTCTCTCAAGCATCCTATTTCTTATTTCTTGCTGTAGCTGGCCGCCCAACAGTGCTCGCTTTATTTATCACACAATTGTGACATTTTTGGATAAAGCTGCACACCCACACTGATTGAACTCTACTTGTGAGAGCGAGGAAGCACTATGGTTTCCAGTAAGTTATGGGACTGACAGCCCGGGATGGGTTGCCCAGAAGAGGCTGCCTCTCATCCTTTAAATCACTCAGAGAGGCATTTTGAAAAGGTCTCCATAACTCAAGCATCAAGCTGATATGACAAACTTGCAGGAATGCACAAAATATTTGCCTAGAAAATCTTTAAATAAAAGCATACATTTTTTTTTTTACTTTTGGTTTTGAAGTGAAAACTATTTTCTCAATGCATTTTTGTGACATATCCTAGTAGTTTGTGATTCCAGAGATTTTACAATGCAGCATTGTTCTCAAATTAAACTTATGTAAAACGATCTCATGCACAGTCCCTCTGCCTGCTGCTGACAGCAGCTTTGCAGAATGTGTGCATAGGCCCAAGGAGGCGGGTGGATACAGGTTTTGTGTTGAGTAATATCTATATTCCTTCAAGGAGGGGGGGGGGGGGGGGGGGCTAACACACAAAGAATAAACTAGCACAGCGTATTCTTTGCCCTACTAAACTCTGCTCAACACTATGTAAAAACTCCCCGATGGCTCCTAGACAGGGAGGGTTAGGAGAGATTCTGGGAAGAAAACAAAGGAGAAATGGAGGACGAGCAGCCAGATGAGGATTGGGATGGATTTAGAGGCAGATGAGAGCTGACTGAACGGACTGGAGAAGGTGAAGAAAGGATGGATGGAAGACTAAGAAGTGATGGATTCAGTTATGGGAGGTTAGAGATGAGAAGAGGGAGGGGAAACATGGTTTATAGGGTTTAGTGGTAAAGACAATAAGGTGTGTCTGTAAAACAAGAAATCATATCCGATGAGAAAATACAAGTGTTGGACTGCAAACAGGCCTTGGAAATACAGTACATGAAGTATATTGATTAAATTTAATTTAAATTGTGGAAATCTCATGGAAAGATTGATACATAAATGAGCTAGCCCAGGGGTCTGCAACCTGCGGCTCTGGAGCCACATGCGGCTCTTTGGGCCCTCTACAGTGGCTCTTTCAAGCTTTTGACTAAAACAACATAAAACTGAATTTTATTGGTTGTTATACAAGCAACAAAAAAAGTACTAGTTTTAGTGGTTTTCCTGTCATTTCTTTTGCAAATACTCACTTTAACCTTTCGCTTTATTTCTATACTTAATTATTTTTTTCCACAATAAAAAAAAAAAATTAACGCCGCCCTACCCTCTCTCGTCTATACAAGAATCTGGTCTTTTCATTTGTCTTAAATTGTAAAAATATCAATGAATGTTAAAAATTATTAAATATTTTTAGCTTTATTATAATCCTCCCCCCACCCCCCTTACTGGCCACAAAAGTCTCCTCCAACAAACCTTAAGTGGCCTATGGGCCACCAGTTGATAATCACAGTTGTTGCGGCTCTGGAATATTTAATTTAGTAAATGAAGGTGTAAAAATGGCTCTTTTGATCATAAAGGTTGCACACCCCTGATCTAGCCTCACAAGGATGAAAACATTGACTCCATAAGACAAGTAGATTACTATAAGAGAAGGAATGTTCCTCTTCAGCCTGAAGTAAATTTTTAAGATCTTAGTCCAACAAAGTTAAGTCAGGCCCTCTAGACTTTTTTATTTTTTTTTCTGAAACGTTTCGTCTTTCATCCAAAAGATTTCATCGGTCTGTGAAGCTGCAACAAACTCAGTCTTATAAATAGCACCTTTTCATAGTGGGTCAACCAGTTTGACGGTGGTTTCTGGACTTAACTGGAGGACTTGACTTAACTTTGTTGGATTTTTCTACATGGATTATTGAGCATGACTTGATGTTTTGAACCACTTTGGCCATGACTGCCTTAAACTAGTCGACGGGGGAGAAGGCAGACTCCAGAAACCATCTGAGCACCATCAAACTGGTTGATCCACTATGTGAAGGTGCTATTTATAAGACTGAGTTTGTTTCTGGCTCCTCAGACTGATGATGAATAAGTATTTTTCATTCAACTATTATTTACACATAAATCACATTGAGCCTCGAAGACTCATTTACAAGTGAGACCCGTTTCTTATACTAAGAAGTGAAGGATTCAGTTATGGAGGTTAGAGGTGAGAAGTACAAGTGCTATATGTTGTCATCATTGTATGTACCCATACAATGATGAAATTGGTTCTCTGCATTTAACCAGTGGTGGACAAAGTACTCAATTCTAGTACTTAAGTAAAAGTATTGATACTCATGGTCAAATCTTACGCAACTACAAATAAAAGTTGCTCAGTCAAATGTTTACTCAAGTTAAAGTACTGAAGTACTTACTTTTGAAAATACTTAAGTATTCAAAAGTACATGCATTTAAAAAATACTCAAGTATTTAAAAGTACAAATTATATTTTCTAATATCAGTACATTGCTGTATTGTTTTGAATGATTTTACAGAACTTGTAACTCTGAAACCACCTGATGATGTATTGACCTCCATCTTGTCGAAGCTCCAAAATTCACAGTTGCAACGCGTGCCTTCTTCTAAGAAAGTTGTTTTTCTTTGCAAAAAGAAGCTGAGAACTTGTTTACTGATTTTTATTAAAAGCTTTGTGTGAAAAATGCTATGCTAAAGAGCTCAATCCACACCGTCCCTCCGCCATTTTGAGAACCGAAGAGAGACAGCCCATGTCACGTCAAGGGGCCTAAACCGTTTTGCTTAAAGAGACTCCCTTGTGAACTCTTTGAACTCCTTCGGTTCAACAGTCTTTTACTGCCATCCAGTGGTCGAAAAAATGTACTACATGCAAAACAAATTAAACATCCATCCATCCATTATCTTTTACCTGCTTCCTGCACCTTGAGTCACGGGGATCTCCGGTGCCCATATACAACAATCACAGTGCGAAGGGTGGGGCACACCCCGGACGGGTCACAAGTTCACAAATTAAACATTTCTTCTTAAATTTTACAATAATTACTTATTATTGTCAAATTTCAATCAATATTATCATTTATCGCAATAATTTCTGAGACAATCACCCTGCAAAATTTGTTATCGTGACAGGCCTGAGTGTCTCTTTAACAGGTAGATTTCCTTACAACGTATAATACTGGTATGACAATAGGATCCCTGAGGGCTTTCTGTAGTATCCAGTGCCAGATTATCGGCTGCATAGCGTTTGAGTTTTTGCATTGCTGTGCGATACATTGTGTGGGTTTGTTCTTCCCATGGATACTCAATCACACTGGGATGTGAGGAATTTGGCCAAAACCAGGGTCAAAGTCTTGGGCTTTTTGTCATCAAGCTGTTCCTGAATTGCTTTAGCTGTGTGGAAAGGTGCGTTGGCAGGGGCACTTTTGTTATTTCAAATTGTTTCCATGACACCTAAGCTTGGTCTACAACAACGTTTTGATGGGTGCCACAAGTTAATTTAACTTTCACATTGGTACCAGGATCCAGGGTTTCCCTACAAAGCAATGTAAAAGGATGACTGACTTCTTTCACCCATCTGGTTTGGTTGATCAATGTTTCCATTGCAAGGTGTAATATCTGTTGTTCAAATATTTTGCTAAAACAAACATTTTCATCTATGCTTAAATTTTCTTTGGCATTAATACATTTTCCTGTGTTTTTTTTTCTTGTTTAAAGAAAACAAAAACAATCTTGTTGGTTTGATTGCCTGCTGCTGCGTGACCTTTTATGAAACTCATCTTGAAGTTCACATCCATCAAAATTTCATTTACAGCTTGTTTTGTAATTAGAAAGTGACGCCATTTCCAAGCCGTTATGTTTTCCACACGATAATTTTTTTTCTTCAGTTATGCACTTTTTTCCCTCATTTGAATTGTATTCACACAGTTGAAAGGTTTTACAATAATGGAAGAAAAATATGGAACAAATACTTATTACACATCTGATTTGTTCATTTGTGAATTAGCATCGCTACTTTCCACCTTCTTCTGCTTGTACACCTTGTGTTTCTGGCTGGAGGAAAAAAGGCAAACAGGTTGGTTAGGATCCTTGTGTGAAATCCCTTGATATGTTTCTCAGATGTTTGTCATAAAATAACCCTATAAACTCCCACAAACCAACCATTCTCCACTCCCTAGCTGATTTGTTATGGCTGTCTCAAGCCTTCCTGCCTCAAGAGCGCCTGGTGTTTAGTGCCAGTATTTAGTCTGGCAATTGTCAGAGACGCTTCAGTGAATATGATCCTTAGGGGGCACAAAAGTGACATTCCAGAACAAGTGCAAGTACCTCAGATTTAGAATAAATAAGGAATATTCAAAAGGACAGAAGAAAACTCGGTCCTGTGTGTATGTTATATCTATACACATTTTGTCAATCTTTTCTGTAGTTTATGATTCTATTCATACTTTATTTTTTTTTGTTGCTCCCAGTGGGCGTATTTATTGTTTTATAAAAATTACAGTAACTAGTGTTTAAAGTGAGCTCAGTTTTTATTGCAGAAATGGTAAAAGCACCCAAACTCAACAGAGGATAGAGACTAATGGTAATAGAATATATTAACAAACACTTTGCTGCATACCTAGCATGCAGCTGGATGTATAGCTTCTGTTGTTCTCAATACACCCTTCACTATGAAAAATGATGCATCAGGATTCATCAGACCCCAACATTTTACCATTATCCAGGGTTTATTCTTTAGGATTCTCAGTTAATTATTATTTGTTTAATTCTACCATCACTAATAAGGGTTTTAAGGTGTCACAGCAGCTCAGTTTCTGTATTTTCAATCTCTTTTGAACATTTTTCATGATGAATGCTCATAGTTTCTGTATTTAAAGTACTATAAGTTGTACTATTTTAAAATATAATACCCTACAATGTATCACAGTTCAAGCAGCTTTTTGCAACATTGAGATTATGATGATGATGATGCATTGGTGTGTCAAGCTCAAATATTTAAATTTGTTTTTATTAACCTTTATTAAATCGAGTAGGAAAATCCACATAAATGTAAACTCCATACAAAAAGACCCCAGGTTCAAACAGAGGATCGAACACAGTTCTTTCTTGCTGTGAGACATCAGGTTAACCACTAATCCATCGTGCTGCCACTATTGCCACTTCTAATCTCCTTGCTTCCTTTTAGTAGATCATGTTATGCTATAGTAAAGTATTGGACAGCTCAACTCATTTCCAGTAGTTTCAGCAATGCCCTCTTGGTCTAATTATTGGTGTTATAACATTTTGACCTTTCTGAAGCAGAGTATCGTCTTTACCACAAACACAAGATTAGACTTCAAGCGTGGCTGCTGAAGGAAATAAACAATCAATACATCTAAAGTGAAACGACCTGCTGTGAACTAAAACATTTCAAATTATTACATTTTTTAGTGCAGTTAGATCCATATGTTGTCTTTTTTTGTCTAGACACTGTAAAGTTAAGAACCACAACCTAATAACTAAAACTGATCTAACCATTTGCAAAAAATCTTGATCTTGAATATACGTCTTGTTACATTCAACGAACATTCCTAAAATTACTTCAGTGTGTCCTTAAAGTTATATTTTCTCATCAGTGGAGTGTTTGACTCTGTCACACTTCATATAAAGTTATATATTTGTGAACCTGCTTTCACAAGTCTGTCTAAAACGGTGTCCGTTGTCAAAGCAGTGCTAATGCTCAGTTCTGCAAACATTGCATAGTTCCTGTAACTTATGGTTGTTGGCACACTGTCAGACACACATACAGTTCTGAGGTCAGTGTCAGGCAGTAACTCACTTCGAGCTGTTAGGAATGTTTGAGCCTCTTTGCAGCTTCTCTGTCAATTACGAGCTTATTTATGAATTTGAGCACAGTTGACCTTCTGGAAGAAGAGGAACTAAATGTGTTTGTCTGGAGTGCAGCATAATAAATGGCCGAGGTTCTTCTCCATCAATCCGTCCAGCCTCTTTCTTCTTTTCCATCCCAGCTATCTGAAGTCATTCATTCAAAAAATGGCAAGTTGTCAACAAATTGGTCATAGACTGTCAGACAACGGCCTGCACACGTAATCTGAATATCTGATTTGTTTTAAAGGCGATGGTTAAAGAGAGAATCTTTATTTTTGTGGATTTTAATCCAGCCTACACATTTCAGGGCAGGCTGCCAGCACAGGACTGGACGGCTAGACGATAGTTTCAATGAGAGACATATCGGCCTCCTTCAAGCTCACATCCTCCATGTATCCCTGTGTTTGTGCTAAGACTTCCAGTAAAAAAACTTACCGTATTTTCCAGCATATAAGTCGCATCAGTCAAAAAAAGCATAATGAATAGGAAAAAAAATAGCTTTGGCGTATAAGTCATATTTATTATGCGTCAGTCGCGTTATTATGCACGATGACATCCATCCATCCATCGCGGCCGGAGCTGCTAGCGCTCCAGCGTTCCTCTGCCTGCACCAGCTGAGTGAAGCGAGCGTGCACGGGAGGACTCGCTGTTGCAGTTCTTAGAAATTTAACAAGATTAACACTTAAAAACTGTTTTTTGTTTGCTCGACATTATAGCAATGGTGAGTCTCAGTTTAACTTTTCCTTAATAAATGCACTTTAATGGTCAAAACAGCTTAATTTCACCTGTGTGGTACGGCACCATCCATCCATCCATCCATTCATCCTTTAATTCATTCATTCATCCATTCATCCATTCATTGCGGACGGAGCTTCTAGCTCTCCTGCGTTCCTCCGCCTTCACCAGCTGAGTGAAGCGAGTGCATGGGAGGACTCTTTGTTGCAGTTCTTCGAAATTTAAAGCGTCAGTCAAAAATTGCATTATGAAGATGAATAAAAACATATGCAAGTCTCATAGGCGTATAAGTTGCAGGACTGAGAAATCTATGCAAAAATAACTGTGACTTATACACTGAAAAATACGGTAATTGACTTCTAAGTGTCCGATTAAAGATGGAAAAGTGGGGCGTGGGGCTCTGTGGCTGCTGCTCCCTCTTGTTTTTCATAGAAACTGAGCGTCTTACTCTAAAGTGAAAAGTGGTTTATTAAGTAAAACTTTTTTTAATCAAGAAAAACATTGATTTTCTGTGTTAAAGTGATGGAAAAGATTTAAGGATTTGTGCTCTTTGCTTTCTATTATTTTAAGTTCTTTCCCTGTTTGAAAAAAAATGTCTCGTGAAAGTTAGGCACAGTAGTTGACCTGATGCCAACACAAATATGCAGTTGGTGAGCAAAGTTTCAAGCCCTCTGTTTCCTAATTTGTCCTTTTTCTTGGCTGTCGTCTTAAAATGAGCATCTCTATCGCTCGACTCTTTCATTGCAGGCTTCACTCTCACACTGGATGTCTCACAAACGGACCCAGCTGGCTATAATGATGACAAATCAGCCCAAATATTTATGTCCATGGAGTTTCACTTTGTCTCTGCCCACGGCGGGATCACTGCTTTCTTTTACAGATTCCTCTGTGGCAGTCTCTGCACTTGCAGCCAAATCATCATAATTGTGCTGCACAAACACACTTAAACTCCAGTTATGTCACCTAAACACCAGCTGTTTGTTAATGTCCACGGAGAACCAAGTTAAGGCTTGCTGGAGAGCTGCTGTAAACAAACTGTATCCATTTTTAGATGCTGGTTTGTCCTTCGTGGCCAAACAATCTGAGCTATAAAAGTGAAATAAGTTCAATTTTAGATGTTGAAAATGACTTTGATCCAAATACAAAACAAGAAATGTACCAGAGTATTTGATAAAGGGTGTTTATTAACTTTTTTTGAATATTTATCATGGAATAGCAGTACTAATTTGACACAAACAAGTTTTATATTGGTCCCAAACTGTAAAATTAAAGTATATTTTTAAATAAGCACTTTTATTTCTACGTTTTGAATGTCTTCTGTATATTAAATTTTATATTTTATGGAAAACTAAACTATATTTTGTGTATTTTACATAGTTTTTTGTTGTTGCATATTTTACATTTACTATTATGAAGGTCAGAACGCTTTTTTCAAACATATTGTTGATTCACATTGAAATGTTTTTACTAAAGAGCCCGAATTATGCTAATTTACATTTTATTCAGATATATATTTTTGATTTTATTCAACTATTTAACACTCAATTGTCCTTTATTGCCATTTTAAACCCTCTCTTTAAGTTTTCTTGAAAAAGTTCACTTTACTTGTTTGATCTATGTCAAAACTGGAAACAAAGCTACTTTTCAAGAGTTATATAAACCTAGTCATGCAGATAGTAAGGAAGAGAAGCCTGGACAAGCCATTTTAGGTAGTTCAGGAGGTGTTTTCTGTGAAGTAGATTATCTCCCTTTAGTGTGGGCTGTGGAAATTTATAGTCCTTTTATGTGCACAAAAAAAGCAAACGGAAAATGAAAAATTGCCGAGCATAATGCGATTTCTAATGAGGGTCAAAGGAGTAATATTATAACGCAGAATTTTTCTATAAAAACACTTTTTTAATGTGTTAAATAAATAAAAATTCAGCATATCATCAGCCCCTTGGTAAGCATTATGTTCAGCTCTGTGGTATTTAAGAGTCTCGTGTGTAGAGGCGGTATTACACAATGCTTTCTACTTTATCGTTCCCATTGGGTTGTCTTTGTTCTCCTGATATATTTAGGTCGTTTTAAGGTCAAACACTTTCATCGCTGCATGTTGCACATATTTATTTTTTGATATATTCTACAAGTTCATTTAATAATAAAAAAACAACTTCTGTGCTGTAAAGGTGTGGCCTGCATTTTAACCCTGAGCTTCTGCAGGGGTTCTCAAACTTTTTGGGTTCAGGGACCCCCTCATAACCCTCATGTTTATTCAATTATTTTCTTCAATCTGTCTCTTTAATGCAATGGAAATATTTGTGTAACATAAATACTTAAGACCTATTCTTTAATAGTGTTAATACAATTTTTATACTTTTAAACATGGGATATTTTTCATTCAAGACACATTTAACAAAAAATTTAATTTCAACTTCTGGCGGAGTCTGGGGGTCCAGATAACTTTGAATAAAGTAGATGGCATTTCCTGCATTTTGGTTTATTTTAACAGATTGTTAAACATCTGTTCTTTTAAAAAAAATAATAATAATTTTACGGACCCCCAAATACAGGCTCCTGGATGCCCTTTGGTCCGGGGACCCCAGTTTGAGAACCCCTGCTTTAATGCAACACAACTTTGCTTGCAAATCTGCACCGGGATGAAAGAGGAAAGTGGGCAAAAGGATAAAACAAGAGCAAACAAGGGAAGGACAAAAAGAAAGTTGTGAGTTAGTGAGAAATACAAGCAAAAAAAAAAAAAGTTTCATCCCATGTTTTAAATTAAGCTGTAGATGGACATATCAGCATATTTTAAATTAGCCAATTATTGTGTTTTAGTTCATAGCTGTGTTGGCTTACCGGTGGCGCTTGGCTTCTAGTTTTTCTATGAAAGGAAGTACGCAGTTTAATAGACCCCAGGCAGCCAAGAGTCACAATGACCCATGAATGTGCAGTTAGTCCGTTCTTTATATTTTCTTTTCTCTATATATCTTTACTCTCTTGGTTTCAACTCATTCATACTTGCAAAGTGTATCTCGACTCTTCTTTCTTTCTGCCGCTGCTCTCTCCATGCCCTTGCATACAGAGTGCTCCCAGTCTTCCCTATTAAGATGCATTTGGCTATAGAATCAGCAGTGCTGCATCCCCAGGTGAATTGAGGATGATTTGCTATTCTCTCCTCTGGCTATGGATTTATCAAGACAGCCATAGACACAGCAAGAAAGAGGGTAAAACGAGAGGACAGTCGGCAGTTTTCCAGTGTCGCCTGCTCTCCTTTCAGCATTGAAATGCAGTTGCAGCTCTCAGAACACATGTTTAAGGGCTAAAGGTTTGGAAGCAGCTATCCAGGATGGATAAGGGATTTGTGTTCCTTCCGTGCTCAGGGGCTGCTGTGAATGCAGCCGACCGCCGAGCTAGCTGTTAGTTCTGGCAGTTTGGAAGGGATGCCTGTGGGACTACGCTTGTCTCTAAGAGTCTTTGCAGAGACTTTGCCAGCATGAATTAATGAAGAATGAGCTGAGAGGAAGTTTTTTTTCTCTCTTTCTTTTTAACTTTTACTATTTTATTGCGTCTTGTCATTTTTTTTGCAGCAGGGTTTTATGTGTGTTTATGACTGGAGTATTTTATTTTAATCAAACAATAAAAATGCAAATACACATCGAGTAGAAAATATGCACTAATAGAAACGTATTCATGTGCACCTGCCTACATGCTGACAGCAAATCTGGAATGGTGGGTTCAAAACCAGTGGGCGTTTTGGGCGTGGTTAGCCTGGTTTACTGATATTGATCATGTGGCCTTCTCTGGCATGGTGTCAGTGTTGCGTTAGTGTTTGCTGGCTCCTCTGGCCTGCTATAAATCAGACCCAATTACTACGCTGGTGTGCAAATGCCTCATAGAGCTCTGTCTTACAGAGAGCAAGGAGCAGCAGAAGAGAGTATGGATTTATTTGAGAAAATATATTTTTGCCACTGCTATCACTGCTCTGCATTTTGTTCTATGTACAGTTAATTGTGTGGTGCAGTCAATGTTTTAAAACTGAATTCTGGATGTAAAAAAAGCCATATTTATAATTCCAGTTTACAAATATATCAACAGTGGTGGGCAAAGCTAACCAAAAATTTAGCTTTGCAAACCCATTTTCTGCTAGCTAAAAAAATAACTTTACTAAAGCTAAGCTTCTAAACCGATTAAAAAAATAAAAATAGCATAAGCTAATGCTAGGGGGGCTGTGGCTGAGTGGTTAGAGCAGTTGTCCTCCAATGCAAGAGTTGGGGGTTCGATTCCACCAGCAGTCATATGCTGGGGTGTCCCTGGGCAAGACAATGAACCCCTCATTGCCTCCAATGTGTGTCCCATCAGTGTATGAATATAATAAAGCTAATGCTAAACGGCTAACCACTCAGTCTTCGTCTCCTTCTAGTTGAAACTGCGTGATCCAATCACGTCTTGTCACGTGTAGCCTACATGTAGTAAGCCAATAGCATGCCTTCAGCTAGCCGCTGCTGGGTCAACCAATCACGTCATGTCACAAATAGTAAGCCAATAATGTGCCTAACAGACTCTTTTAGACACGCCCACAAAATAAAGGAACAAGCTTGTGAATTTTTTTAATGGACTTAAAGTTGGAAAAAGCTAACTTAGCGAAAGCTAATTCTGCTAATGGTTTTCAAAGTTAGCGAAAATGCTAATTCGCTATACGATAATTAGTTCCACTATTAGCTATTAGTGGAACTGCGCCCACCATAAGATGTCAAGTTATAGACCAGCTAAAGCAAGGAAATGTCTAATTTAAATATTACTGCCTCTGAACTGAGATATTCATTTTTTTAACCTATTTCTCCAAGATAGACATTTTTTTTGCATTTAGATGCTAATGAGTCTTTCGTCATAACCATGCTAATAGCTGCACATGCTCACCATACTCATTCTGCTATATGTACTCAGTACTTAAGATAATACAGTAGGTCGTACTGCATTATTTTTTAACGTGTCACAATTAAAGGCTTGCTCTGTTTAATTTGAAGCGTGCAACTTTGATTTTAGATTTTATTTCAAGGATTTAAAAAAAACAAAAAAACCTTCCTGGTAGCTATGCTGGAAGATATTTTAAGTGCATTTTCTGCCTTTTCAGATAATGCTATGTTTTCAGTAGTGTTTTTAAAACAGATTTTTAAGTTTGTCTCTTGGTGTTGTATCCCTTAAATACACCAAGTCTCTGATAGCATATCAAAAGTACCATAGATAAACTGACAGACTATTTAGACTCTGATCGTGGTCATAAGATGTGTCTTTTAGAACCAAATCCATCTCTTTTTAAAGCATTTATCTTAAGTCGTGTTATGCCAATAACATAACTACGACTATATGAATCTGGTAATCAGAGTTTGAGACCTCTGGCTCATAATCACTGTAATTTGATTTTGAAGATATTTGCGGTGTATTTTCATTTGCCTTATTCAAGTTGTTTTAATTTGAAGATACTGGTAATGCCATATTTTGCCCATGTATGTGGAAACATCTTAGTGTATGTTTTTTTTGTTTTGTGAACATGTGTTTTCATGTTTCTCATTGGCAAAAATAGAAATCAAGCGGGTTGTATATATTGGTTGGCCAAGTGGAGCATTTTAATGGTGTGCAGACGTTCTGTTTTACCCAGAGATAAGATGCTGCAGATCACAAACAATAAACGCTGTAGGTTCACATCATTTGCGGAGCATTTTACTCTCTGTGACAAAGAGCTCTGTTAAAAAAATGTTGTTGTCCTTGTGTGGATGTGTGAATATACAGCGTAACGCTATGTGCCCTCAGCCTATGCAACGTACGCTAGATTTATCATCCTCACTTAATACACTCATAAACATTCCCTGGCATGTCACAGAGGCTGTGAACCCCCGTGCACGACTGGCTCAGTAAATTGGGCCTGTGTAAACCATTTTGCCTGTCTAAAATACAGTGCAGCAAATTGAAATCCCCAGTAAGTCTGTGTAGCAGTGTGTCACAGCTGGGTAGGGAGGAGGGAGAATGAAGGTTTTCTCATTTACCACCTGGAGGTTTTTTCAAGTGTCATAACCAGCTATTCTCACACTTCTCCATTTCTCTCTTCAAGACGTCGTCTAATCATGTTTTTTTCTCTCTCTCACTTTAATCCCCTCACGGACCTTTGTTTCCCTTTCACTTTCTGTAAAATACTTTGTCACATTCTGTATTTGGTTTCATCAGTCTCAGGTCCAATATATATTTGAGCTTCGTGCAACTGTAAGGCTGAGAATAAACAACAATCATGAAACTGTTCAGGAACAGATATAATCTAACCTCCGTTGAGGGTGGGGGGGAATCATACGGATGACTATTTTTGGTACTTTATGAAAAATATCTTGAAGGAGGCTTCACTTAATTGTTTTTATTTTTATCCTTCATATCTCAACTTTTGAGCTACTCAACTTTCAGTTCATATGCACAAAACAAGACCACCATCAGGCTGAAGAAGAAATCCTCTATTAAATTCACGCACATCTTTTCACCATCCAACCAACAGCCGTCCATTTTGTTTAGACCTTTAGCACCCAGCTCATTCTTCATCCCAAAGGACTTTTCCAGCTTCTTTTTTCCCCTTGGATAACCTCACTCGGTGCCTCTTTGCCCAGCGCTGTAAGTAATGGGCTTGTTGTGACCCTCCATGCCTCATTGTGTAAGACTTCAGCTTCTGACCTTAAAAAATGAAAGTAAATCGATAGGGCGGGACACACGAATTCCAAAGACCAGGATGCAAGCCAAGCTTGGAGCCCAGAGAAGAGGAGGATGAGGAGTGCTCTGTGTGTTGCTGAAGGACTTGAGGAGACTACGCCTGGCATAAAAGGGAGGGATATTTGTATTAGCATACAGCACATACAGCTGCTCACTTGGAGTTCAAATCATGGTGAACTTGGATGAAATAAAAACAGTAGGTCAGAGAGGAGGTGGTACGAGGCAAAACCCTATAAGTCAAATCTAGAACTGCAGCTGTGAACTTTATAGAGACTAGAAGATGGACAAAAAAAAAAAGATAGCTCAGGAGAATTAGATTCCTCTGTACTGCCACTGCACGGAAAAGTGAATTAACAGAGCTGTTTTGTTTCATTTTTGTTAGATTTTGTTATTTTTAAGCTTTTTAAAACTTGTACACTTGTGTTTTCCAAGTGACAAACACAACTTAAAAACAAAAAGTTTGTAAGCTCAGTCATCCGGGTAGATGACTGAATAACAAGAACAAAAATTGTTAAATGCTTTACCTTTCACACCTACATTTTGATGTTGTCGGTCTGCGGAGTTGAACCAGCAACCCAGTTAAACTATTGTAATTATTGCTTCATCTGCCACTGACTTGTCTCAATAATCAATATTAAAACAATGTATTAATTTAAGGAGGTATTTGCACTTAAAAAGTCTAAAAATCAAAGAAGCACAGTCGGATGTCATGAATATTCATTCAGTCAGACATGTGCAACAGTATTGTAGAAACACCAGCTCATGTTTGGGGTTTGGGAAACTTGACTTTGGGCTATGTGAGACTTTTTGAGCCCATTGTGAGCCACCAAAAGTCTTAAGTTGTGCTTTCCCTTGTTAATGGCTGTTTTTGCTTCCATGCGTAAAAAAGGTGTTTCTCTGTTATCATGCCGTGTGCATTTGTGTGCATCTACAGCTGTAGGCAAGACAGTGCATGTGCGTATGTATGTGTGTGTGCGTGTTAATACGGCACAGCGAGTGGCTGCCCATCAGTTCCCTTTAGCTCAGCGTGGTAATTGGCCGTCCATTGATGGACGTGGCTCCCTCTTCACGCTCCAGGGACCTCGGCTCTTTGTCTGAGGAGTGGAAGGCGACATGCTGGCATGGCACACACGCTTAAAATAGTGCATCAAATCAGCCATGCTCCAACAGTCGCCGCTAACGTGTGAGGCAGACTGGAGGACTAATAGTGTGTGTTTGCGTGCACGTGCTCAACTGTGCGTGCATGTGTTTGTACAGCACACTTTGAGGTTTTGAGGTTCTCCTTAGGGAGGGTAAGGGTTAACCTGGTTAACTCGAGCTGCTGGTGGTATTTTGTCGTGTCTTACTCTCTTCTTGACCATTTGTCTCTCCATCGCCTCATCCATCTCTCAATTAGTTTTTTTTGCGTTGTGCATTCTCTCGTCTTCTTCTTTTTGTACGTTATTCCTCACACTCTTTCACCGTCTCTTTGCCTTGTTTTGTCTTTCTTTCCTTCCATGCCCACAGGGCTCCAGCTCTGCCTCTCTGTCATTATGTGCAGTGTCCCTGCAATAGAGATATAAATGGTCTGTGAGCAGGGGGCACTGACTCCTATACTATAAATCTGCGCTAACAGCACAACAAACAAATAAAGAGAGCAGGGGAGGGATGAAGAAAGAGAAATAAACAATGAAGGGATCAGATTTCCAACATATTTTGAATTTGGGAAAAGGAGATTATGTAAAAAAAAACTAAAAAAAAACAGCATTCATATATAGTCAGTTATAAAATATGCTAGAGTGGTTTATTGCATCGGGATCGCACACCCTTCAAGGTGTAAATTGTTTTCAGAGAGTAATGAAATTGGTTCTGGCAATATTAGTAGAGAGCAGGAGGTTGCCATCATTTAAAACTGTTTATAAGCTGCTGGAAGCCATATGAAGGCTAATTTCAGTGTCTCCTTGGTGAAATGTTTACTTAAAATACAAAATGAAGTGAATTTAAAAAAAAAAGAAAAGCAAAACAGATTTGAAAATAGTGATACAGAATGTGCCTCGTATGATTTCACCTGAGGAGGTAGAGACCATTTATCTTTTTTAATATGAGGATGTTTTGTCTGCGATGTATTCTGGGAGTATTACTGAATTTTGACTCATTATTATCTGCTGTTGGGTTTCCATCTCTTAGCAACACTAAATTAATCTTCTTTTTTCTGCACAGCTGCCTTAAAATGTCTTGTCTCATGACTGCAGTGACACGGAGATGTTAATGTCTGCTGTTTTTTTTGGTTTTTTTTTTTCAGAAGATAAAAAAAATTAACTCTTTTTCTCACATTTTCAACTCACTTCTCAGATGTTGTCACTCAACACCTCTCAGCGCCTCTTAAAGTCTTTAATCGCCACATTTTTAAACTGAAAATTATTTTTAGCAGTTTGTATTAAATGAGGCGGCACAGCTGCACAGTGGTTAGAGCTGTCCTCTCTCAGTGAGAAGGTTGCAGGATTGCCTCCTGGCTTTTCTGGCTGGAGTTTACATGTTCTCCCTGTGCACACATGGGTTTCCTCCCACAGACTAAAACCATTCATATTAGGTTAATTGTTAACTCTAAATTGTCCCTAGAGAAGTGGTTAAAAAAATGGATGGACATATTAAATGATTATTTTTCCTTTGTTTTTCCAGCAGCCCTATGCTCCTCCCCCTCATCCCATGGCTCCTCCCAGCCCCAGCACCAACAGCTGCAACCAAGGAGGGGCGGAGCAGCTGAGTAAGACCAACCTGTATATTCGTGGCTTGCCCCCTGGAACCACCGACCAAGACCTCATCAAACTTTGCCAACCGTGAGTACTTTCACTTGCAGTAGCATCTTTGTCTGGGGTTAATGGCCTTGATTTATTTCCTATAACTGTACAGGGTGAACAGTGCAATAAGTTGGCATTTGTCTAAAGCAAAATAAATATTCACGCTTTGATATTTTATTGAATAAGCTTTAGCATTTGCAAGTTTACCATTTTGATAATGTGATATTTTTATTTCTGCATGTAGACTGAGATTTTTTAGTAACAAAGAGAAATGTATAAAAATGTATGCTTCCATTTTTATCAATTATGACCTCCATACTGGTAACAGCTATCCATCTCCATGCTCTATGTCACTATGCCCAGAAATATTTCTTGACACGTCAGGGCGGCTGTGGCTGAGTGGTTAGAGTGGTCGTCCTCCAATGGTGGTTGGGGGTTCGATTCCACCAGCAGTCACATGCCAAAGTGTCCCTGAGCAAGACACTGAACCCCTCATTGCCTCAATGTGTGTCCCATTGGTCTATAAGTCTGATAAAGCACTGATTAGTCTTTGTAAATAAATTGTAGAGTGCTGTATGAATGGGTAAATGAGGGCACAGATTGTAGTGTAAAGTGCTTTGAGTATCTTTATTAGATAGAAAGGCACTTTATAAGTACAGTCCATTTTGTTTTTAAGTGTCACTGCTCCTGAAAAAAATACATTATATGTACTGTTACTCACTTCATTCTTGGACATCTATGTTTCTGTAGCAGCTATTTTTATGCTTTTATTGACAGTTCTTCCTCTCTTGTTTGGTTGTAGTGCTGTTTGATAATAAACATTTAAACAAGAATGAGGAAAAATGAGATATGCAATGAAATGTCACCCAAAATTTGGACATTATAAAGACAATAGAAAAACAAAATTGCCTTGGGGTCTGTTTCTTAAAAGATTTACTGTTAGTGAAGAAAGCCTTTTTATCGCCTTTAGCACAACTCTTTAAGATATTTGGCTGACATTAAATTCAAAATCTTAAAATAAGTACTACCTGGTAAGGTAAAACTGTGCAGGATCGCCTCCCAGTCTGGGGCCTTTCCAGGTGGTGTTTGCATGTTCTCCCTGTGAATGCATGGATTTTCTTCAGGTACTCCGGTTTCCTCCCACAGACCAAAAACATGCATGTTAGGATTTTTGGTAACTAAAATGTATCTAGGTGTGAGTGAGAGTGTGAATGGTTGGTTGTCGCATTTGTCTCCATGTGTCCCTGTGGACTTGAGACCTGTCCAGGGTGTAAGGGTGTAACCCCCCCCCCCCCACACACACACACACCCAGTGACTGCTGGTCGTCATGGGCACCAGTGACCCCCATGACAAGGAAAAGAAAAGGGGATAAAGAAAATGGATGGATGAATGATTGTAACTTTGCATTATTTTTTTTTAATGTTCAAATCTTGTTTTTTCCTTCACAGCATCCCAACATATTTTGAAACAATATATGCTTTAAAAAATAAAGAAAATATAAAGTTTTATCCTTAATTAACAAATAATGTAAACAAGCCAAAATTTTATCTCTGGAACGACGCTCTAAGCTATAAAAATCCTTTTTTTTTTCATGCACCATCAAACTGCTACCAAATGAGTACATTCAGGAGTCTTGTGCACAGCGGTACACTTAAAACTCTGGAAAATGTTCTTGATAGAGAAATGACACCCACACAAACATTTCTGCTCACAGCTCAATATGGCCCAATAAAGCCTAGATTGGGCTGCATCCCCCAGGAATGACGGAGCAGGACCTCATCAGGCTGTAACATGGGCTTTCTCTGCTTCTCTTTCTCCCAAACACTCACACGTTCACACACAAGCTGCTTTGTTCATCTTCATTAGCTCCTTTTTTTTTTTTCCCAACATGGTGAAAAGGGGGTCAAGATCATTAATGGAGACAAGGCCAACAGATTGTGAAATACAGGCTATGAGTGAGTCTGCCTGGTTGCATAACCTTTTCTTGGCCGTTTTTTCCAGAAATGTCCTGGTCAAATGTGGCCAATTATTCAGTGATGCTTTGGAGACGGGAACATACTGTCCAGTATATTGGCTAATGCTCCCAGTGGTCATGTCATAAGTCATGGATTTATTCTTGAAACTGACCCATCAAGATTCCATTAGGCTGAAAGGCAGCCCGATAAGATTTGGAAAAGCACTCAGCGTTTTGACATCGGATAGCTTTCTTTTAGCTCCTGCTAAATACTCTTTTATTCACCAGCAATACAAAGTTGGACCACTTCTATTTAATTTCTAATTCCCCACGATCTTGAACACTTTCACTCAAACAGCTCAAAAGGTCAACACCATTTTGGAGCTTATGTAAAATATGCTGGGAATATTAGTGAATACAGATTTGCATTCTAATATTGCACTCTTCTCCTTTGTGTTATGGAAAACTAGACTTTGTGACGGCTTGGATTTGTCATGCTGGCCTCTAGTGGCTATCTTCCTGTTCAGCTGTTTCCTTGGCTTTGCACTCCCTCTTGTCTTATATTGCCAATCTTTGCCTCTTTGAGCCCCCAAGGTTGCCCGAGGTGTGCTATGCTAGTGAAAATTCAATGCCACTGAAACTTTAATTAGCCTAACTGTGTTACAGTGGCAGGCGGGTGGCAGCATTTTAGAAAAGGTCATGCAACTGTTCTGCAGCAGCTCCCTGGGTTCCCTTCAGATTTTTTTCCCAGATGCCCATTCCCTCTCCAGCACAAAGCACTGCCTCTCATGGCTCTCAACCCCAGTAGTTCTCCAAGGGAGACCGATTGTTGAACACAAACACTCACTAAGCTAAAACAGTCACTAGATATAGGACAATATATTTATGACTGCAAAACAAGAGTTTCATTTTTTTTTTTTTTTTGCTGGCTTTAGTATTATTTTAATCAGATTCAAAGACTTGCAAGTACTCTTTGGCTTTACTATGCATCGCAGTGTAGTTTTGTGTACCTTTAACATGCCCTTGTACTGGCAGTTTCATCTGGTTTGGGTTTGTGTCGCACACAAAAAAATAATCTCATGCACTTCTGTTCACCTCTGTTTGAAAAGCAAACAAGCTGCTGCCAAACTGATGCGTTCTTAACAGCAGGCTGAAGCTGCTGATATGAAGCTTTTGAATATCATTGAGAGGTGCCAGAATAATAAATGCCTTTTCTGTGGTTATAACCTTGTTCTTATGAACTCTAATATGTTATTGCCAAGATCCTGTCACATTCTGTTTTAGAAACCAATGCCAAGGCCCCACAGTGTCTCAAAACTCAGTTTCCTCCTAAAATACTGAAACGTTGAGTTTCTGTTTTCACTTCTTTTTTTTTTTTTTTTATGGTCCATTTATGCAAATTGCTGAAGGTGCACATACAATATTAAAGGCCATATTGTAAAATATTGAAAGCTACATATATAAAATAAGGGGCCATGTGTCTTTTAGCAGCAGGCTTGGTAATAAATTGGATTATTTTTATAGTATTTTTCTGTCAATGAAAGCATTTTAAATTGCAAGCAAAAGTCATCCATACACTACATATCACTCATTTGATCATATCTTTTTAGAGGAACCAGCAATTTTAAACATTCAATAAAATATATTTTGCTTATTGGATGCTTTTTCTATAACTTTTACTAAAGTCATTTTGTGTTGGGGATGGGGGGGGGGGGGTTAATATAAATAAATAAACTAAAGGGGTAATGTCTGCAATTAGTCAAATAATAATTTGCAAGTTGAATCTTTAGGCACGTTGTTAAGAGCCGTTTTTTTATATATATTAAAATTATTTTAAAATAGACTTTTACCATTACCAGCGTATTAACTTTTCTTGTATATTCATAACAAATCATTTTAGAAAAGTATTTTTGTCATAGGAACTTTTTTGTCTCAAAAGTCTCAAACACTTAAGTTAAACTTTTGTTTTTATAAACTGATGCTTTAATGTGCCCTTTTTGTTTGAATATTTACTTGATTAATGTTGGGTGTCTTACCAGCTAAAAAAAAAGTTCCTTCATAAATGGTTTGTAAAATTGACAGGAATAAACATTTTTTTAAGCTAAAAGATAAGTCTCTAAATTTACAAGATTAACTAGCTCTTTAGAATCATCCATACATCCAGCCATTTTCTTCCGCTTATCCGGGGTCGGGTCGCGGGGGTAGCAGCCTAAGTAGGGAGGCCCAGACTTCCCTCTCCCCAGCCACTTGGGCCAGCTCCTCCAGGGGAATCCCGAGGTGGTCCCAGGCCAGCTGAGAAACATAGTCCCTCCAGCGTGTCCTGGGTCTTCCTCTGGGCCTCTTCCCGGTGGGACCTGCCTGGAACACGTCACCAGGGAGGTGTCCATGAGACATCCTAACCAGATGCCTGAGCCACCTCAATTGGCTCCTCTTGACGTGGAGAAGCAGCGGCTCTACTCTGAGTCCCTCACGGATGACCGAGCTTCTCATGTTATCTCTGAGAGCCCAGACACCCTGCAGAGAAAACTCATTTCGTCCACTTGTATCCAAGATCTGCTTCTTTCAGTCACAACCCAAATCTCATGACCATAGATGAGGGTAGGAATGTAGATCGACCAGTAAATTGAGCGCTTCGCCTTTTGACTCAGTTCTCTCTTCACCATGACAGACCGGTACAACGCTCGCTTCACTGCAGACGCTGCAACTATCCGCCTATCAATCTCTCGCTCCATTTTTCCCTCATTCATGAACAAGACCCTGAGATACTTAAACTCCTCCACTTGGGGCAGAACCTCCTCCCCGACCCGGAGATGGCACTCTACCATTTTCAGACTCAAGACCATGGCCTCGGATTTGGAGAAACTGATCCTCATCCCGGTCGCTGCACTCGACTGCGAACAGCTCTAGCGAAAGATGTAGATCACGACCTGATAAAGCCAATAGGACCACATCATCTGCAAAAAGCAGATACGTGATCCTAAGGCCACCAAAACCTATAAATTCTGTCCAGAAAAGTTATGAACAGAACAGTGACAAAGGGCAACCTTGGCGGAGTCCAACTCTCACCGGGAACAAGCCCGACTTACTGCCGGCAATGCGAATCAAGCTCTGACACTGACCATGCAGGGACCTAACAGCCTGTATCAAAGGGCCTGGTACCCCATACTCTTGGAGTATCTCCCACAGGGTTCCCTGAGGGATGTGGTCGAATGCCTTCTTCAAGCCCACAAAGCACATGTAGACTAGTTGGACAAACTCCCATGTTCCACGACCGGGACGAAAACCGCACTGCTCTTTGGAACCAAAATATTAAAATGATTACCATAGTTTCAACTTTTGCTAGTAATAATAGTAAATCCAAAAAATGAATTATTTTATAGCCTGCTGAATTTTGGCAACAAAAAAAAAAGTCAACAGGAGAAGCCAAATATTTCTCTGTCCAATTAGTCAAATATCTGCTTTACTTCCCAGACACTTCCACCTGTTTTGTGTAGAGTTTCTTTTTCATCTGTGTAATGCACAGTATGTACCAGTTTGTGCTTTTCTCTGTGGTTATAATGAAATTTGAATCCTCACTGCACTTATCAGTTGATTGTAAAGATTTAGATGCTGAGTGGACACTATTCAAACTCCTTGGCTACATATTTTGATTGGTGTTTCAGTTGTTCCTGAAGTAGGTGAGCTTTAAATCAAAGAGACAAAAATACAATTGCGAACACCTGAGTATGCATTTTTATACTTGTAAGGGCAAAATGTATTTGTGACTAGCCAACTTAAAAAAAACAAAAAAACAAAGAATATCAAAATTCTTAACAGATGTTGAATGCCACAAAGCTGTTAAATGAGTAATTAATTAGATTTAATCTCTCCTTTATTCATCTGGCTGGTTGGAGGGTTCTCCACCAGCCTTCATCCTGATATATGGTTGTAGAGAGGAGGCCAAAAGAGTGGATTGGGAATTTGTTGGCTGAACACCCCGGTAGTGAGAAGTCTTCCTACTTGTCTGGCTGGGCTGAAGAGATAGAGCAAAGACAAGAACAGCCATTACTGTGAGAAAAATTCTTTGGCCTAACCAGCTATGTTGGGGCACTGGGCCAACCCAAAGTCCAAAACCAAGTGAGGGTTGCAGCCAGCACATGCAACCCAGCCATCAAACCCACACACCCTTAAATCACTGGTGCAAAGCAGATTTTATAAGCTCTTTTTACCAGACATATAACAGAGCTCCCACACTTTGCTTGTTAGCAACCACACCTCAGAAAATCATTGACGAAAGTCAAGTCATGTAGTACAGTTAAAAATAAAATGTAACCCCAAATACATCTATATATTTTTTTATTCAAACGGCAAAACTTTTCATATTTTATATGCTGATAGTTATAATCCAAAACTCAAACTTCCAAAAGAGCAGAGCACCCGAGAAATATAAATGCTCTTAACATCTCCATTCCATCCTTTGTTTTTTCCTTTTCTTTCAACCTTTTACCTCGCTCCTTTTTCCTTCCTCTCCTCCTCTCTGTCTGTCTCCACAACCATTTCCAATCATGGCTGAGCCACAGCTGTCCCCTCAGTGGGATTGGATTTTGCATCCATCCACTGACATGATCTCACAAACAAAGTGAGCCAAATCAAGAGCTAATCGCCACCAATTGTGCAAATAACCTTTCCCATGTGTCTGAGGGAAGGGTGGAGTGGCATCAAGAGAACAGGACTGGAGAGCGTTGGGGGGGAAGTTGCTGAGTAGGTGATGAGGATGAATGAGATATGACCCCAGTACCACCTGTTTTTATAGAAGAGGGTCCCAGGCACTCATGAATGCCACACTATCTCAAATGACTGTGTGCTATCAGAGCAGGCTCGTTCCATCGCCCCATTTCCAAAATCTGCAACATGGTAAGATTAAGTATTTACACAGACTTTGTACTCTTAACTTCAAAGTCACACATTTACCATCAGCCAACCAAGCAGAAAATTGGGAATTTTACAACATATTTTTAATAAGCAGAACTTCCATATATGATATTTGCCTGTAAAGGGAATAAAGCTAAGATTAGGCATTTTACAGAGGCTGCTTTAAGATGGGAAAGGCTGGAATCTGAACCACTATTTCTGCAAGTGGACACAACACTTGCAGTTGTTGGCTCACATTTTGTTCCTGGACATCTTTTCCATTTTGTATAACCTGATTTTGTTTGTTGGGGTGTCAAACTGTTACCAAAAAGAGCCACAATTTAAAAACTTTGTCCAAGCCAAAGGCCACTTTCAGCTGATAAGTTAACTTGAGACGGATATCCAATATCTTTCCTTGGTTGCAGGTTCATCAACAAGAGTTTGATCTGTTTCATTTGACATTCTGTTACTCTTTCCACATCAGAATCAATAATGACAGAATGATCCAACATTCTTTCTGGCTTCAAAGTTAGCAAGCTGACAGTAGACATCTACACTATATTATGTATTTATCTGGATTTTTTTAAAGAAAAAATAAAAGACAATATTTTACACTTAAATTATCATCTTGGGGGACCAGATTTGGCCTGTGGCTCTTGAGTTTGACATATGTGGAGTCATATAGGAAAGCTGGGGATCAAATTCACGATCTTCCTACTAAAAGACGCTTCCACTCAGCCTCAGTTATTCCTCGGTCATGCATAACTCATGGCATAAAGAGTTTATAGTATTTAACCTCTTAAAAGTTTCTTAGATGATTATTTGAACATTCTCTACTACATCCCCAAACATCAGCTTTGGAACACAGATAAGAGCGGCAGCTTCGTTTTAGCCTTAGGCTCTTTTCTTGAATAATTTATCCTCAATTACTGTATACATGATATGTGCAGTTTGCCTATTTAGAGGCTAGCACGAGTTACTGTTCCAATTTTAAATGGTAGTTAACTCCTCTGTCACCTAATCTTCTTATAGTTTCTTCCTTTAATGGCATTTTCCCTCTTGTTTTATTTTGGTGCTTAATTAGCCTGAATTCAGCGCTTTAATTGGCAGTTTTTAATCATCACTATTGTTACGTTATTACTATTTTGTTGTATTTTATTTGAGTTTTAATCCTGTAACTTAAAACAAACCCGTAATCATAATAGCCATTCCATGAGATCCTTATGTCATTGTTGTATATGCCCTCCATCCTCACCTTGAATAGTTTGCATTATATCCCTTATAGGACAAAGAGGATTTTAGGTACTTTTCGGAATCCAACAACAAAAGGCTGATTGACATGAGGAGCAAAACCCAAAATCTGTGGACTTTTTGGTTTCATCTCCATATCCTTCATTCTATGCTGCACTCATTTTTTTCTCCATTTCCCTTCGCTGACTTCCCCTTCGAAGCAGTGTCTAGAAAGCGAAAACGGCTCCATTGCAGATGAGATGTGTTCATTTGTGCGTATCAGACAGCAATGCGTGGCATGTGGGCTTGACAGGTTGGACACCTCTAAACAAACAGAGGTGATTCTGTAAGGCTGGCTCTGAAGAAGACCAGTTTGTGTGTATCTGTGTGAAAGAGACAAAATAACAGAGGGATAGCGCTAGCTACATCCTAATGCTTACTGTGGCTCTTGTTTCTTCTCGATGCAAACTCTCAGCTTACAGATACAGTCTGTTAACATGCAGCCCTAATAAGCTCTTTCTGAAATTCTACCCTTTTTGGTGGACATTTGAGATTTTTATTCCACTTAAATATTTTATTTATTGATTGCATCCTTAGTATACTGATTAATGTGCAGATGGATGACAGAATTAAGTCAACTTGAGCCAAAAATCCAGATCCGCTTCAGAACACCAGCATAGTCCATCTAGAAGTCACGATGAAACCGAGCGTTTGGTAAATGGGTGGAAGCACTTAATGAGTAGTGATTCTGTGAGATGTACTTAAGCCTCGAGTGATAAACTCACCTGGCATGTGATAATGTCCCATCCAATATATTTAGGTGATTTAAATTTGAAAGAGAAATACTTTTCATCAGATTGTCATTCAACCTTTATTTATACAGGTTAGTCTCATTGAGCCTCGGGGACTCATTTACAAGAGAGACCTGTTTTTAACAAAGAGTGATGACAACAGTGGACAACAGACAATCATAAAAGAAAGTATGTAAATTTAATCTGCACCAAACCAAAAGTGTAAAAATGGAAATTGCTTGTATGTAAAAAAAAAAAAACAACCCTACATTTATATAAAAATATGAATTGATTACAAAAGATCAGATGAAAATTGTATTTGAATAGATTATTGTAAATGCACGTTTTGTTAGTAAAATAAAAGTTTGATTAATTATAAGGGAAGGTAATAAATGTTAAAGTTGTGAAAGAGTTATTTATATTCTACAATTCATACTCAATTTAAAATGTACATTATATATCAAATAAATGAAGGAGAAAGATGACAAGGGAGGATGAGAGTTTGATTAAACTGACTAGGTAACAAAATAAACCATAGGAGCAATTATTGATGTTCTAAATGTTTTATTAATAAAAAAAACAATTTGTGAAAAATAATGCACTGTATTCCTATCTTACACTGAGTGTAGGAGTGTTTGCTGTCATAATACATTATTTTTCTTGAATTCATAAAGGTGTATATTGGTTTTATTTGCTTCTCATTACTTCATAATTGCCAGGTTAAATTAAATTAAAAAACAAATGAATAGATCAAAGAGCCTACATTAGTGGGGCAAAGAAAAGCTTGGACTGTGAATAGTTGATGACGGTGAAGAACCAGTATGTGTGTGTGTGACAGCAGCCAACTTTAACAGATGGGTTTGATGACACACACCAGCCAAGATGCTGTAGTTGCTCAGTTCAGTAGAAAATGAATGGACTTCTGGCTGCATTTTGTTTATATTTCTATTTTTATTTATCTCCTTGTTTTGTAGACCAAATCATTAAAAATTTGTCTATTTTCTGTCATTTTGTGGTGTTGCTTAAAAAAAAAAAAAAACTAAAAACAATCAACCACTCAGGACTGTATTATCTTATTTATAGTCCAATATCCATCACATGTTAAGATCTAATAAAACTGTTAATGTAAATATTTAGCAGTTTACAACAAACCCACCAGTCTTTATTTTTATATTTTCCACGTGCACATGAATAAAAAGATTTCAAACCCTGCATTGCTCTAACATTTGTACATTTGTACTCCTGACACAGATTTTTAAAGTCCCAAAAATTCAGATTCTAAATTTAGAAAGTGGAAAGAGCAGTATAAGTAAAATGGTTGAACGATCTGAGTGATGAATTGGTCGTTTATTTCAACGCTTTGTTCTTAAAGGCGTTAATGTAACGAGTCAGCGATCAGATGATGTCAGCTGAGTGAGAGATGACTCTGATTGTTAAGTTTGCTGAATGAACTTTAAACATTTTTCTGACATTTGCTATTTTTGAAACATAAATTATTTAATTAATGCACAATCTACACAATAACGCATTAGTTTAAACCGCAGAATTTGAAGCTAAGGTCTAACGGCCGCTGAACTAAGCTGAAACAAACAAACAAAAAAAATAAAAGCAAAAGATTTCCTGCTAAAATGCAGCATGAATGCTTATTACAGAGGACAATGCTGAAAACAGCTGAAATTAGCTAAAACATACTGAAATGAAAGAAAAATCCTAAATTAGCAGAAGAAAGCTGACAAAAATCGCTAAATTAGGTTTAAATGAGCAGAAATGAGCACAAATTTAGGAAATTGTTTTAAAAAGTTTAAATTAGCAACAAAACAAACAAAAAAAATCATATGAAAAGTAGCTGAAAAAGCAGAAAGAAGCTTAACCTACCAGAACAAAGTGGAAAGAGCTGAAATGAACTCAAAGAAAGTGGAATTAGCTGAAAAGGTTAACATTTGTGTTAAAACAAGCATATAGTAGCTGAAATAGCAGAAAAAAGCTGAAAGGAGCATAACAAACTGAAATGAACAGAAATAAGTTATTAGGCTGAAAGTAGCATGAATTACCAATAAAACTAGAATTTATCAGAAACCAGCTGAAATATGCTAAAAAAAAAAATCTAAAAAGTAGCTGAAAAGCTAGAAGCTTAAATTAGCATAAGAAAGCAGAAATAACACGTTTGCTCAATTAGGCTGAAAGAAGAAGAAATGAATGCAAAAAGTAGAAATTACCTATCTGAAAAAAGCTGAAATTAGCTAAAAAGTAAACAGCTGAAAAGTAGCTAAAAAGCAGAAAGAAGCTGAAATTACAAGAAGTGGGAGAGGGCATATTTTTTGCGGAATTAGGCTGAAAAAAGTCTAAATGAGTGCAAAAAAAATGTGGAATTAGCTGGAAAAGCTAAAATTAGCATTAAAACAGCTACCCGATATATAGTAGCTGAAATAGCAGAAAAAAGAGCATAACAAACTGAAATTAGCAGAAAGAAGTTAAAAGCAAAAATGTTGTAGTTAGCAGAAAAAAATCTGAAAGGGTTACAAAACAGCTGAAAAAATAAAAACAGCTGAAAATAGCTGAAAGTAGCTGAAAAAAAACATTTAAATATGTACCAGGAATCTGAAAGAAGCTGAACCAGAAGAAAATGTGAAAGGAGCAGTAAAAGGTTGTAAACGCATCTAAAGATTTGAAGGATGTAAAATGAGCTCAATTTGTTTCTTATGGGGGAAAAGAAATGGCAGAAAAGGCTACATATTTCAAACAGCTTAAGTTGCATCAATACCAAAGCCATAGCTCGATTGTCCCGAAAGAGCTAAACGTTTTGATATATGATTTGTTGAAAGAGCTTAAAAACTGCGGAATGAGAAACGTTCAGAAATATATACAGAAGAAAAATGGATCACAATGGTGAGAATGCTTCATAAACATTCACACAGTAATGACTCTACTTTATGTTAAATATCACCCTGTGCTGACAATAATGTTTTTTGCCAGTCTGACTGTTACAAAAAAAAAAACAACCTCTTGAACCACTGGACAGATTTCAATGCAGCTTTTCAAATTAACTCATTGGTTGAACATCTAATTGAATGATGAACAGAGCTGGCCTGGATTTGGCATCACTCTTGAAATGCATCAGTTACAGTAGACACCGAGAGCCTTAACTCTGCAGTCGGTTTAGTAGTTTAAGTCTGTCTGATGTCGTGCAGAGCAACACCAACAAAAAACAAGTATAAAGATGTATTTTCTAGGACTAGCTGCACATATAAGAACTTTGTTACTTTAGAGCTTCAGGACTCCCACACTTAAGCAAAGGTCTGCTCTTTCAGACGGAGTCGTGCTCACTGTGGGACACTTTAGCAGCAAAAGCAAAGGGCAGCCGTCACACGGTGCTTTCATACATCAATATGGTTCTGATTGTCACTGACAAGGCTCATGCACACCACACGCTGGTCTTTTTTGTTTATTTTTAACTAGTATCTGTCATCGTTTGTATATGTTTTGCTTATCTTTGGATTTAAAAGCTAGGAGTCTCGTCTTTCTATTTTTTACTCGTGCTTTGTTCTTTGTTTGCTGTGGTGACACCTGTCTTTTGTGCTCACTTCAAAGACACAAGAGGAGCAAAGTACATTTTATAAAATGAAGATAATGTGGAATTTCACTGCAAAGAGTGGATTTTGTGTTCAACATTATTAGTGATGTTTGAAATAAAGGACAAGTCCAAAATTATTTTTAGCAGTTCATTTATTTTTGTGCCTAATAGAGTCTTTGCATCGAGTCTAAAAGTAATGATAACGTTTCTTCTGACACAACCTCTGATATCATTTTGTTAAACAGCCTGGAGCAGTGCCTGAGTCTAAAACTAATATTTCTAGACGTTACTGAAACTCCGACTCGTAGCGGTTTGTCCATCTAATATTCCTCACAGTTGCATGTTGGTAGGAAATCTGTAAAAATCATATATTTGAATCTGCTTTGCACCAGAGCACTAATAAAATCATTGAACCTTTTTTCATAACGCAGTGTATGCTTTAAGTTTATGAAATCCCCGAGGGTTAGACGTGCTGCTCAAAACAAACGTTAAATTGCGATGGTGGATGTCAGCTTTTTGCCATTCTTTTTCCAAACCTCAGTTATGTGCACTGTTTGTGCTTTATTCCCCACAAAGGTCTGTAAAAGAGGATAAGACACTTGATGTTTGCACCTGCATGCTCTTCCAGAACAGGTGCTCTGGAGATGCTGAACAGCAGAAACAGATTTTTCTGCATTTATGCTTCTCAGTTTCAAAGCTGATACCAGTAAAATGAATCATAATCCCTCTGTCTGTCCTTTTATCTGTTCAATTTATGTGGAACTGTGAATAATTTTAAACAACTGTCATGCACGTTTGTTTTATCCATAAAAAAGGGTGCACTGCAAGTTACAAATGCAGTTTATAGTAGTTCCTTGTTTATCGCGGGAGATATATTCTAGATCCCCTGCGATAAGTGAAAATCTGTGATGTAGGAATGCTATATTTATTTTAGTATGTATACGGTACATATATTAAGGCATTATAAACCCTTCCCACACTCTTGCAATGTTCTAAACTCTTAAACTTGCATCATCTTAACAACATACATATATGTACTGTACAGTACTGCAAGATTTTACTCATCAGCTCTGCAGAACAGCAGCAGCTCGGTCCTGGTCCAGCTCTGTTCCGGTTCGGCAGACCTACCCTGCCGGACCTACCCTGCTAGTTCAGGGCGGCTCTCTGCAGCGCACTAAAATGCTTTTGGAGAGAGCCAGATCTTCAGATGGCCAGATCAAATTCAAATCCAGATAGGGGAAGTCCCAGTGGGCTCCGGATAGAACACTGTAGAGAACGCAGAACCTCCGGGCAGCGCCTCCCGGCTTGGGAGGCTTCGTGGGCCAATGGGCGGCACTTAGGTTGACCGATGAGTCCGGCGGTCTGGTTCTGGTCCCGTTCTTGGTTAGTTTCATGCGGCTCTCTGCATTCGCTGGGTGCCAAAGTCACTGTATGAACAAGGACCAAACTTTTTCGGATCAGATCAAAACTTTCCCTGCATTTCAGCAGAAGGCAACGGGACTTCTGGGTGGGGCACTGTTGGCTTCTGGGAAATGTAGTCGTTTTGAGTAGCGATACAGTATAGGCTTACTTAGAGAAAACTACAAAATGGCAGAGCTTCTCGGAAGTAATTTTTTTTTTTGCTAACTTTTTACTATATCCCATACTGTTCCAGTCACGTGAATAATATTAAAATTGACAGTCGTGTATTGTGTACAATTTGTTTTTTTCATGTGCAATCTTTGAAAAACTGCGCAAGAGCAAGTCCACAAAAGTCGAATCGCGAAGTAGCAAGGGACTACTGTATTTGCACCCATTGCCAAAAATAAATAGACGTACCTCCTCAAGCTTGAATATAAAGCTCTTGTTGAGAACATTTATTAGAGTAGGTGGTCCTAGAGCCCGCCCAGATTTCACCCACCTGCTGTTCGGGGCTTTGCTGTGTTGTGTAATCATGCACAGACATAATCACAGACCTTTAGAGACTGTCCAGAGACCTTGGGCAAAGTGTGAACTCAACACTTGGGTGGTCCATTTATCCTTTCCAGCACGGGACTTTCCTTCGAACCAGCAACACCACAGTGACGCGCTACTGCTCCTGACACATGCAGCAGATTTTTATTCACATTCCCAGAGCTCGTGACAGAAATGGAAAATGCCTGAATCTTTTTATTCAGCGTGAAAAAAAAAACAAAAAAACATTGCAGGGATTGTCATTCTTGCACATGTGGCTGTTTTTTTTTATTTTTTAGTCTGGTTGAGCTTCATTTTTATTGTAGTTCAGTTGCATCCGTTATACAAACGACATATTTTACATGTATCACAATTTGCACTCGTACAACCTTTATTTTTATAAGAGTTTTTATTTCTAATATCTTGGGATTGATGTTATATTGCATCAGAACGATTGCCCAGGGAATTGGAGGACAAAGAGGAAAAAACAAAAAGAAAGGAAGGATACAGTAGGAAAGAAAAATGGGAAGGTATAGAAGGGAAGAACAAGAGGGAAGATTTGTGAGGAACAGGGTGGCAGAAGGCCAGCAGAGTCGAGAGATAAGAGGCTGCAGGAGTGATTGAAATGGGATTAGTGGAGACAGGCTCTGCATCCCGGCCACAGCATCAGTGTTAAACCTGCGCTTCACAGGGACTCCCTCTGTCACATCAAAGCCTCCCCAGGCCTGGTTGGCAGAAAGGCGAAGGAGCCTCCAGCAGGGTCATTCAGCGCTACACACACCTCACATATATGAACACACTGATCACCACCTCCATCTATACCCAACTTGTCTCCAAGAAGGGCGCAGAGCTGGCTCTTTCCTTTTCTCCTTTTCAATCCCCCTGCAGTGTCTTTGTGATGTGTGTTTGGACAGAGGATAGGATGCACTGATAAGCCATCTTTAACATTTAATGAGGCACACAGTGATGAGTTGGCATCGGAAAGCTACCGTCTCCTGCTTTCATTGAGTCCAAACAAAGTTTTAATGAGAACTTTCGCCCCATTTGTGCCAAAAGCACGGATCTTTTTAACTGCTTCCCAGACTGAAAGTAACGTTTTTACTGAAATATTGAGTAAAAATGATACCTGGATGCAACAGTCAGACGTTCATGAGAGCTCTTATGGACTACTGCTGGGTTTGCCGACACTTTCAAATAAGTGGTAACATTTGTGTTTTTGGAACATGGCTAGGAACAAGTGGTGATATTTTTGTGGTAATATCTCGTTATATAATAAAGTAGATGAAGTTTACACTTTGGTGTTGATCTTGGATCACCAAGTGCAAACCTTTATCGTGTGAACGCTTATGAAGCATTCACACTTTTGTGATTCTTTTTTTTTTTTTTCTGTTTTCTGCATCTTTCTCATTCCACAACTTTTGTGCTATTTCAACAAATCATATATCAAAATGTTCAGCTCGTTCAGGACAACCCTGCTATGACTTTTGGTGTTGATGCAACTTTAGCTTTTTGTAATATTTAGCCCTTTCTTAACTTTTTTTTCCTCATAGAAAAAGTAATTGAGTTCATTTTATATCCTTCACATCTTTAGATCTGTTCTCAAACTTTTACTGTTCCTTTCACATTTTGTTCTGCTTCAGCTTCTTTCAGCTTCCTTGGGCAAATTTAAACATTTTTCCAGCTACTTTCAGCTAATTTCAGCTGTGTTTTTACAGCTGTTTTGTGCTTCTTTAAGATTATTTCTGCTAAAACATTTTTGTGCATCTTCTAACTTCTTTCTGCTAATTTCAGTTTGTTATGCTCCTTCAGCTCATTTCTGCAAGTTTTAGCTTGTTCTGCTATTTTAGCTACTATTTAGCTATTTATGCTAATTTTAGCCTTTTCAGCTAATTCCACATTGTTTGCACTCATTTAAAGTTTTTTACAGGCAATTTCAGCAAAAATGTGCTCTCTCCACTTCCTTCTTGTAATTTAAGCTACTTTCTGCTTTTTTAGCTACTTTTAACTTGTTAAAAACTTGCTAATTTCAGAATTAAAGTCATGTTAATTTCAACTTGTTATGCTCCTTTCAGCTTTTTTATGCTAATTTCAGCTTTTTCTGCTCTTTCAACTACTATTTAGCTGTTTTGGTGCTAATTTTAAAATTTCCATCTAATTCTACATTTTTAAGCTCATTTCAGTTCTTTCTTCTTGTAGTTTAAGCTTCCTTTGCCTTTTCAGTTGCTTTTTAGTTGTTTTTGTGCGAATTTCAGCCTTTTTTTTCACTATTTTCCTAATTTTTGTGCTAATTTAAACCTTATTCAGCAAATATGCGCTCTTTCTTCTTTCTTTTGCTGATTTAGGCTTGTTCTTCCATTTCAGCTACATTTCAGCAAGTTCTTCTGCAACAAGCGTTCACATTGCATTTTCACAAGAAATGTAATTTCTCTAGTTTATTTTGTAGTTAATGCAGGGCATGTTCTCAGACCATAAACTAAATTGGTGTTTTTGTTGTGTCTTAAAATTACCAACTTCTAAGTTCCTCTTTAGTTCATCAGCAAATTCTGTATTACTGTAATTTCTACTCAAACTCTGATTGTTCTCTAATCAAACGAGCACTCCTCGTTCATTCTGTGTACTCATGCTTGAGAGTATCTCAGTTTGATACAGCGCTGCACCTTGGGTCTGTTCTGTTGAAGTAGATTATGGATCCCTATAGCTAAAATGGGCCATTTTATCTGCTGAGGGGAGACAATCGACTGATTGGTGAGTGCTTTCACTGTGTGTGCAAATTTGTGTGTCCTGTGTTATTCGTATTAGTGTGTGTATGTGCAAGCTAGTAGTTTTCCTCTTGGAGCTCATCAGTTCATATCCACCACCCATCCCACCGCAGCATGCAGTAAATAGAGTCTCTGGCACTCGTTGAGAAATGGCACAATTATCCCCTGCTGGTGAAATATGGGCCGGGATGCACCACTGCTCCTTTCCTACAGAATGTGTGTGTGTGAGTAAAGTGGCTGGGTTTTTTTTTTGTTTGTTTTTTTGTCTGTTTACTCAATGTGATGCACATTTAACTCACAGAGAGCTGTTCTTTCTTTATCTCACATGTGCGCATCACATACACAAGTCTCATTGTATGAACAGCTGCGCACACACACCTACACACATTTCAATACACACACAGTTTATCCACACATGCACGTCAGAGTGTCTCTTCACTGCAAACAATGCAGCATGGAGAGCTTGTAGCCGAGAGTAGCTGCAAGAAAAACTGTCATTCAGTCATAAATGTGTGTTTTTAGCACCAAATATGACAAAACACAAGTACAGTTCAAAAACCAATGGAACTCTGACCCACTGTTTTTCTACAGATGATATTTACTCATGAAAATAGTATTTGCAATTAAGTTTTGTTAAATTTATAATAAAAAAAAAGATGTACTTGTTCAGAGAGCTCTCTTAGTTTTTAGACAATCTTTTGGACCTTAATTAACTCGTTAGGAATAGGATTTAGTCAGAGTTATGCTTAGAAAAGGTCAGATTATGTAAATCGTCAGAAACCTTTACAAATATGCTGATTCGTTAAACCTTTTTCCAGACTCTGCTTAGCGGTTTTCTTCAACACTGAATTTTTTGAAATACAGATTTTTTGGAAATATTTATTCATGTACCACAAAGATAATTAGGAATGGCCATTTTCTAAATGGTTGAGGTCAGCTTAAAGTCTAGTGGGCCACAAAAATATGTTTTGCATCTAATCTAGGTCTAACTAATTGAAACAGACGCACCATTTCTGTATTATTTTCTTTCCTTTTCAATTTTGAAGGTGATCAAACCTTTTGTTTTACACAGGTCCTATATATTCATCTGCTCCAAATGTTATCAACCATTAAATGACCTATTATCAGTTGTTATCATCTCCATATGTAGCATTCAGACTGCCCTCCTTTACCTCCCAGTGGGTTTAAAGGTACGTTGTTAGCATTGTTAGTGCTGACAATAGGCTCACGTGGTTAGGTTCAGAGTAAAGGGTCTAGGGGTTAGGTTTAGTGTCCGGGTTAGGTTAAGGCACAATGGTAAGGGGGTTAAGTTTAGGGTCAGTGCTCTGGATCAGGTGTAAGGTTAGGTTTAGGAAAAGGGTTGCATAAAGTTGACAAAAACAAAAACACTTCCTGTTTTACCTGCATGCAACGCTGCATATTATCAGCGATACAAACTAAACTTTAAAACTGCTAGGAGGTAGAAGGGACAATAACGTTCATTTAATGGGCTGATAACATCCGAAGCTGCTGATATATTCTGAGAATAGGACCATAAAATTGCAACCCAACTTCAAACAAGCAGAAGCTAATGGATGGAAGGACCATCAAATTTCCATTCTTCAGTTATATTTACCTGCTTTCCTTTCCGGGTAGCGGGGGGTCACTGGTGCCCATCATTGTGCGAGAGGCGGGGGACACCCTGGACAAGTCGTAAATCCATCATGGGGCCACCTAGAGACAAATGACCATTCACTCTTTCACTCACACCTAGGGGCAATTTAGAGTAACCAATCAGCCTAACATGCATGTTTTTGGTCTGTGGGAGGAAACCGCAGTACCCGGAGAAAACCCACACATGCACAGAGAGAACATGCAAACTCCACCCAGAAAGGTCGCGGGTCAAGGTTTGATCCAGCAACCTACTTGCTGAGAGACAGCAACTCTACCAATTTTGCCTTATTTATACTAAGCTGACAATGCTACGATTTCCTATCAAATAACTTTTATATTACTGGTACTAATGTTTATTTTATTTGGAGTTTGTTTTTAAAAAAAATGGCGGCAACTAATGGTGTTCAGCTTCTTGAAGGGGTACCCCTTTCCATAGTGGACTATTTGGACCACTACAGCTTCAAATTAAAGCGTAAATGTAGGAGTTGGAGCAACAAGGAAATGGGATTTGGCCTTAGAGTTAACGAACTCTGAAATAGGGAATTCTTTATTCAAAATTGTGTTATGACAATTACACTTATGTTCAAAAAAAAAAAAAAAGGCAGCAGAAAAACAACGTTCCTGCATTCTGACCACCATCAGAAGTTTGACAGTGAACCTATAAAAAAGCTTGATTGATTTTGTCATTTAAACCATCTGGATAGATGACAATAAAATACAACCTTTTGGCCATGGTTTGTTTTAGGAATTTTAATAGGTTCATTAGTGTTGCTTTTGGTTTGTGTTGCTGCCAATGGTATGAGAAACATTTCACTAAAAGAGACGGATATTAATTCCTTAAAATACACGGTGCATACTGAAGGTGCTCCTATGGACTTCTGACCTGAATAAAAGAGTAAAATAGTGGATTTTGAAGATTTTTGTACGAAATAAAACATCATGATATTTGCTAAAACAACAGGTTTGGATCAGACCTTTTTCACTTTTGTTGTAAGATGCTGAACTTCATTAGGCTGGAAAGAAATTCCAAGCTTTTTAAGAAAACATACTCCATTGGGTTAAAATATAAATTAGACAAACGCTGCTTCTGCGTACTTTTATTTGCTTTCGTACAAAAACCCAAATGAAAATATTGATATCACTGTCTTTCATTTGAGAGCCAAAACATTATGATCAGCCTTGGCCTGATATGCTTGTACTTAGAGGCCCCTGTTTCCTTAATTTTGGGAAATCGGAAATCGGCCGATGTACATGAGAAACCAATTTTACCGATTTTTTTTTTTGTAGTTTTAACAAGAACTGTCTGAACTTCATTTATATTTCAGAGCACTACCTCATGGCCATTTCAAACAAGTTTATACTGTTTCTAGGATACTGTTCAAGGGTATGTTTTTCAATAAAATAATACTGGAAAATTGAAAGTGCATTGTGACCTTATAACACTTAACATTGTCATTTATAAAACTAAATTTAAAATTTAAATTTAAAACTAAACTTTTTTACATACATAATGTAGGCAAAAACATCCCTAATGCATCCATACATTTCTATGCTGACGACACAGTTGTTTATTGTCGAGCTAAAACAGTTGCTAAGGCTTTCCAGCTTTTGAAATCTGCATTTAACTACATCCAGACTGATTTGTTCCGCCTCAAACTTGTCCTAAATGCCGAAAAAACCAAAGGGATGCTTTTTTCAAATAGGAAGTTGGTCCCAGCAGTTCTTCCTCCGATTTTATCCGCAAATGGTGTCCCCATTGAGTTTGTTGATTCCTATAAATATTTGGGTATCTTGGTCGACTCACATCTTTCTTTTAAGCTCCATGTGGAAAACTTGGTAAAGAAACTGAAAGTTAAACTGGGTTTCTTTTTCAGAAACAAATCCTGTCTAACCCTGAATGCTAGAAAACGCCTTGTATCTGTGACTTTCCTTCCCTCAATTGATTTTGGTGATATTATTTACATGAACGCTCCTACAAGAACCCTGCAGATGCTGGATGCTGTCTATCATGGTGCACTAAGATTCATAACTGGCTGTGATTATCGTACCCACCACTGCACTCTGTATTCACTGGTTAACTGGACATCATTAACTTCACGCAGACTCTCTCACTGGTACATTTTCATCTTTAAATCACTTCTTGGTCTGTTGCCTTCATACATCTCCTCCTACATGTCTCTGCGTGAGTGCAGCTACAGAGTGCGCTCTCAGGACATTATTACCTGCAGTGTTCCCTCAGTGAGGACTGAACTAGGCAAAAGGGCCTTCTCCTACTCCGCTCCTGTTTCCTGGAATATCTTACAAAAAGATTTGAAGCTCTCGACCTTGACCTCTCTAAGTGTCTTTAAGAATCTGTTGGACTCCTGGCAGGGTCCAATGCAGACATGTTCCTGTTTTTAGTTTTCTACATTTGTCTTGGAATCTAGCTGTTTTTTGTTTTGTTACCTTTTTCCTTTTAGCCATCCTATTTGTTAAAAAAAAACCAAAAAAAAAAAACCTGTAGTATGAGTTTTTATAACTGCTTATTGTTGTTGCTGTTGTCCATTGTTGTCATCTTTCTTTGTTGAAATCAGGTCTCTCTTGTAAATGAGTCCTCGAGGCTCAATGGGATTTACCTGTATAAATAAAGGTTGATTGATAAATCGGTATCAGCCAAAATCGGAATCAACAATTCAGACTTTTAAGAAATTGACTAAATTTACTTCAAATATTTCTTTGGAGACACTTCTGTTAGCAGTATTTGCCTTTATTGTAATGACTGGGTTTTGCCTTACAGCTTCATGTGTTTGTTTTAAAAGTAGTTAACTCAGCATTAAAAAAAAAGAAATTGGTAGTAACTGTTTTTTTTTTTTCAAAAAGCTGGACATAACCTAATAGTTACACATTTAATATTTGTTCTCCTTTGATTAAGTAAGCTTCAGGTTTATTGTTATAGTTTTCACATTTGAAACAATTTGTCAGAACGCTACACGACACCAACATAAAAAGGCCATTTTCTGCATTTGTAAGCTGCCAGACCTTTTGAAATTGTCCAATGACTCTCTGAAATGTCAAAGGCTTTCTCAGTCATTTGAAGCCAGCCATACACAAAATGTTATTAACCTCAAGTGATTTCTCTTTCCAATGGCTTTTGACATTTGTGCAACTCTGAAATGTGCTTGTTGCAAGTAAATGACCGAGAATAAAGAAAATAAGGCGTCAACTTTAACCACATGATTGTGATCCAAATGAACTACCCAAATAGTTTGATGTGCAGTGGTTTAAAAACATTAAATCGGATTTCTTTGTCTTTGCAGGTATGGAAAGATAGTGTCAACCAAGGCCATTCTGGATAAGAACACTAACCAATGCAAAGGTAAGTCATTGTTTCTGTAGCTTGTACACCCACATTGGTTTAGTGGAAAAGCTATCACTCTTTAAGCTGTCCTGTCACAAGAACAGCAATTCAAGCCTTCACATACATTTAAAGTTCAGCCGAGGAGGCTGTGAGCTGTAAGCCAGTGATTTAGAAAGTCACCGGCCTAACACTGCAGGAAAGATTCATTGGAACAGCCTTATCCTGGAAGGTACTGCCCTGCTTTACAGGCAGCCGTGGCCTCCGTTTTTCTTTTTCTTTTTTTTTGGTTTTGTTTTTTTGGTGTCCTTTTTGATTTCACATTTTGTGACATGCACAACAATCTCTGGCTTATTTGAGACAGTTTCCAAGAGTACAGCATAAAAAAACTATTACATACTTGCACTGAAGGCACTTTTTTTTTTTACCAATTAGAGGGCTAAAAAGCTGGCTGGGGTTAGATTAACTTCAGTTCATATCATTGTTAACTTCATCCTCTTAGTGTCAATGCCACATTTACACACCTTTTTGAGCAATCGCTTGGCAATGATAAAGATTAGCAACGTCTTTACCAAATAAACTGTGAAAGATGGAGAATTAGTCAAAGAAATAAAGAAAAATAGCTTGGCGCTTGCCCCGAGGTGTCTGGCAGCACTGTTTAAGAGCTATTGAAGTTCCATCAATACTTTTAATTGCTTTTTGTGGTTTCCCTGTCACTGAAGTGTGGCCCTTCAAGGTGAAGCTGTTTTCTTAACCATGCTACACACTAGAGCTTATCCTGCCAGGCTTTCTCAGGGTCAAAGCGTTGATGGACATACTTGTTGTTTTGTAGAGGATAGAGGAAAAAGTTTGTATCATCTTGGCAGGTTTTTAGTCGTACTTGATAATAAAACCCAGAAAGAGATATTTGTTAAAGGGGCTGATCTGTTTGTATGTCTCAAAATGCACAATAAAGTGAAGAGGAGGCTGTAAAAGGAAGTGACAAACTTTTTTAAAATTCATTTTGTCAGAAATGAAGGAATACAATTTATACAGCTTTTTACATCCAGTGAACCACCAGTTCAGAAACCATCTAGCTGAAGAGTTTTTTGTAGAGGACCCAACATTTCTCATAACTCACCCTCCTGATATGCAGTACTGTAAAATAAAAATAAAAAAAAAAGACAGAAAACTGTGATGAGAATGCCTTAACAACTTTGAAAGAGTCGTTGTTCCTTGGTGTCTTTGAAGTTTAGGTAACCTTTGCAAAAATATCTAATCTTATTTTTTCCATATCTCGGATATCAAAGGTGAGCAGATATTTAAAGGATAAGCAAGCCAAACAGTTGGATAAGAAGCTTGACATACGCTCCTAAGAGCCAACCAAAATTAAAATGAGCTAGAACAATAAAGCATTGTTTCCCATCTAAACTTCTGACCCTACACCTGTTTAAATGTCAGGATGGTATCTTGTCACCATTGTGCCACCATCACACACAGTACATACCTGCCTCTCACCTGTCCTTTGCGTTGTTTGTTTATAATGTAGGCCTGCCAGAACTGAGGAAATTATCGCAAAGTGTTCAGGAACAGTCAGTTCTGACATGGTACTCACAAATACTGGAAATCATAACACATAGCTTATCTGGTGTAACTTTTTTTTTTCACTTTACAAGTTTAAAAACTTTGGAGATGTGACTATATGCAAAAATATTAAACATCAAATTTTCTGATTAGATTTTAGACAAAGAAGAAATTTAAAGCCTCTATCAAAATATTAATATTTTCAAAGTACAGTAGTCCCTCGTTTATCGCGGGGGGGTTCCGTTCTCAGTCCACCCGCGACAAGTGAAAAACAGCAAAGTAGGAATAGTAGTACAAGTAGTAAGTAGTAGTTTATTTTATTATACAGGAGTCCCTTGCTACATTGCAGTTTGTTTATTGCGCACTCGCTCTATCGCAGTTTTTCAAAGTAAGATTGGACATGACAAACTACTGGCTGATTGATGGATGAGTCACATGATCGGCATGGAAGTTATTTTTTAAAAATGAATTATTTTAAGTTATTTAGCCCCTGCTGCACATTTGTGAAGCCCACAAGGCAGGATAAACATCCTGCTGCAGCTGATCAGCTGTTCACTGTGCAGAGTGGAGAAGTGGGCGTGGCCAAGAGCACTTGCAGGTGGCAAAGAGCAGAGGAGGCAGGGAGCTGAAATCATGACATTCTGAAGTTTAGAAACATTGTTTAGAATATTGCAAGAGAGTGCGAAGGGTTTAAAATGCCTATTCAGTATATATATATATATATATATATATATATATATAAAAATATACTACTTACTACTTGTACTACTATTCCTACTTCGCAGTTTTTCACTTATCGCAGGTCTTCAGGGTACAGATCCCCCGTGATAAACGAGGGACTACTGTGTATATATATATATATAAGCGTTTTAAACCCTTTCCACACTCTTGCAATATTCTTAACAATGTTTCTAATCTCTAAATGCTCTAAAAGAGCAGAGCATATCATGATCTCCACTCTCTCTGCCACCTGCCAGTGCTCTTGGCCACGCCCACTTCTCTGCTGCAGAGTGGAGATCAACACATTGCAGCAGAGAAGCTTCTCCCTCCTGCATGTGTGGGCTGCTCACAGGTGTAGCAGGTGCTAAATAATTAAAAATAATTTATTTAAAATAAAAAATTCCATGCCGATCGTGTGGCTCATACATCAATCAGCCAGTTGTGTGTCATGTCCAGTCTTTCTTTGAAAAACTGCGAAAGAGCGAATCCGCAAAAGTCAAACTGCGAAGTAGCAAGGGACTACTGTACTTAGAAAATTTGTAATTTTACAAAATAATGTCAATGGGATGAGCTATTTTTGGATGGAAAAAAGATTTTCTCCTGACATCCTGACTAAACAAGTTATATTTGTTGTCTTTTTAGTGATTTTTTTATTATTATTATGAATTCTAACCTTGAGATGAACTTGGAACGCACAAACCTGAAAATAATGTTTTCTATTCTCTTGCTGTAGAGTGACTCTAAATAGTTTGGAAATTGTCATGTAACCTTCCAGCTTTTCTAAGATCACACCTGTTGTCTCATCTTAACACAACCCTGAACGCTCCAAGTCAACAAAATACTCTAAGTTCTGCTCTTCTAGAGATGCTCACTCTCACTTAGTGAAGTCAGTTACATTACTATAAGCTGGCTGATGCTTTCCTTTTTAATTCTTATCAAAACATTGAGGGATTGCTTAGATTGTTCACAAACTACTTGTTCATTTTTGCTGTTTATTTAGTCCAATTAAAAACTGACTGTCGTACGAGGCATGCTTAATTCAGTTAGGTTTCATTTTTATATCAAACTAATTCAAATGCCTCTTGTGTGAGGCAAAACTAACAATGGGAAAATAAAAATAAAACTTGTTTGCATACTTCTAGTGACATTCAAATGTTAGAAATGTGATGCGCAAACTCCAGCATCAAGTTTCTTTCAAAAATATTTTGATTGTTTTTTTTTTACTCTTGCCATTTGCAAAGTTAATGAATAGAAGACTTTTCGACATGCCTAAAAACTGCAAGGTGTTTATTACACGTTGTCTATAAGTGACCTTTTCCCAGGTCAGTAATTGGTTTACGCATTATTTTTATGCTTCTGTGTACATGTACAGTAGTTAATACTGAATGTCGTGTTGCTTCATTTCAACTTGATCTTTCAACTTGATTCATGCCTTGTAGAGTTGTTTTGTTGTAGGCTGTAAAAATAATTAAATTGAACATAGTAAAGATGAAAAGAAAAATAATACTTGGTGAGATGTTAGATGGAATAGTGAGTGTAGGAGTTGATGTTGACTGTTGCAGAACAACAAAACAACAATCGCTGATGCCTTGTTTGCTCACAGGTCAGGTGTATTCTTCGATAAAAACGTCACAAATACCCACGCTCTAACACAAACATGCATGCGGCGGCTTCTTCCCCACACTGCATCTGTCTGCACATTTGCTCTCGGTTGCTGTAAAGTACTGGAAAGCCCAGTTTTGAAGTACCACATCTCAAAACTGCACTCCAAGACCATGTAATACAACTCTCCCACGCACTCAAACACAAAGGGCACACTCACAAAGATTAATCGTACCCCCGCACGCACTCCCCATCCATCTGCCTCAGGTGTGTTCTGCTTCTGCAGCAACAGTGGCCATGCAATATATCTATCATTCGTCTTCCGAACATCACGGTCCGGGTGCCTGTTCCCGCGTCTCTTTTCCACCACCACGCAGGCCCTTCAACGAACCTCTCTATCTTCCCAACGCTGACTCACTCCCTCACTGCTCGCCTTACTCTGTGATACGCTCAACAACATCAGCTGCATGTGCTCTCTGAGTACACACATGTGCTTTGGATGCATCCCAGTTCAGAGTGAAACAAGAAGTTATGAAAAGGCTTTAGGGCTGTTGAGGGCTGTTGATACGAGGAAGCATTCTGCTTTTCATTTCACACATCGTGCTCATGCTCCTCTGCACTCATGCTCATCTTCTCTGTATATCTCTGGCCCTGCATTTACACATATACTTTTGAAAAATACATCAGTGATTTGAGGTTTACATCAAAGATGTGGTGGGGGATTGGAAATGGCAGAGGGAGTAAGAAAAGGGATAGATTACGACAACTCAAAACCTCTCATTTGCCATCCGTGCCCACAAGGGTCTCTTAAAAGGCAGCAATGGCATTTGAAATAAAGCAGGGCTGACCAAATGGAGACTTTTTTTTTTTTTTTTGCCAGAGCCTGGAGGCAGAGGAAATGACCTCAGCCCTTTAAAGGACCTCTGTTTCTTCCTCCACTGCTGGGAGATAAAACCATGCTGAGCTTCACCGGCCTGACTGGCGCTCTGCCGCGACAACCCACCGCAGTGAATTGTGGGAGACAGATGAGATGAGAAGATAGTCTCTAGTGGCTATGTGTTCGGCAGTTTGTTGTTGTTCGTTTCTTCGCCCTGTAACTTGCCATCCATTTTACATGGTGATGCTAAAAACTCTAAAGGGCATTACATAAACTTACATCTTGAAAGAATTACTGTCACATTTACTCTATTATGTGGGTGGCTTGCTCTGAAAGGCGCTATCTTCCTGTTTTTGTCCCGATAAATCCTAAATTCTCAAGAATTCAAACACTTTATATACAGCACCAAATAATATTATTTTTGACTATTGATCTGTTTTAATATCTTAATGCTCCAGCATCGACATGTGGCATGGAGGCTGCACAGCTGCAGAAAGAAAAGCTTTGCAGAGAGTGGTGAAGGCTGCACAGAAGTCTGTTGGAGTCAGCCTCCTCACCATCACAGACATCTACACCTCCAGATGCAGGAAGAGGGCCACCTGCATTATGAAGGGCCCCACTCACCCAGCACACACACTTTTTGCCCCGCCCCCCTCAGGCAGAAGGTTGAAGAGCATTAAGTGTAGAAGCACTAGGCTGAGGAACAGCTTCTACCCTGAGGCTGTTAGACTCATGAATCCTTAGTCAGGATTATCACTGTGAAAATTACTGTGAAAAAAATCACTGTATTGCCACTTGATTGCTGATTTGTGCTGCTGACTATCCATGATGCTGATCTCATACTGATTTATTTCATGTTGCTGTGTTCATTCGTCCTCATCTGCTCACCCGCTCATGTTTGTTCTGCTGTTGTTTGGCGTATTGTTTTTGTACTATTAGTGCTTAGTATAGTCTTGGTTTGCGTATTTCTTAGTTCATATCTTAGATGTTACTACTGTTTTTCTTTACAATTTGTATTTTTGTTGGATGTAATTGGGACCCTGTGTACATACTTTTTTTCCACCTCATGTACCACATGTGATGTGAATGACAATAAAGACACCTTGACCTTAATTTGGGAACTTTTTCCCTTTGGATTTTTGGATTGGTTTAGCCGTGCTTGGCGCACACAGCCTCTCTGAGTTACATTTTTGAAATGATGTCAGGATCATGACCATTACAGTCTGAAGAATCCATCGCCCTGACCACAGGATCAATGCCAAGGAGGAAAACAGGCAATGTCACATTGTGTAGAAACAGATTTATTGCTGCATCAGTGAATAAGTGGAGTATTGTATGATTCTAAGCATAAGGAGTATTGATGAATGAGGTGATGTTCCCAAAAATGGCCTGTTTTTCATTGTCGTGTGTATTTGGGGTAGGTGAGGAGGGGGCATGCAGGGAGTGCTTATTGCATTTGTTATTAGTTTCTCATTAGAGGGCCAAGATATAAACATTTGTCTATGTTGGACACTGCCGGCGCAATTAAGGATTCTCTTTGCCGCCCTCTCTGCCCTTTGAAAGTGAATTATGTGCAGATGAGAATCTCGACTGAAGTGTGGCCAACAGCAGACCTTTTCCAACTGGCTGTGCTCGCTCCAAGCCATTCCAGAAAAAAAGGCGAGATCAGCCGAAGGAGAAAAGGAAAGAAAGTGTGTTCCGTTTCCTGCTTGCATTGCGTATTAATGACTCTAATTAGCAATAGCTGAGAGATAATCACATTGATCTGGACAGATTCAACATACATAACCTTACTGGATATCACATGCAGCCTTTGTTAACAACTCCTAATCACATGTACACACACAAATCTACCCCTAGCCCCACTCTGCCCCATTTCCATTCGTGTATATTCTGTGTTGGACATTCTCAAAGTAGGTGCGTAAGTGGACAAGCTTGTCATAAATGGAAGAAGGCTGGCAACAAGCACCACATTCCATGAGCTCTGACCTTCTCTACCCTCTCCACTTCCTATGATGTGTTTGCATGCAGAGTAGTTGTCTCTTTCATTTGGAGTTTTACTTTTTGTACAAATAAAGGTTGTGCGTATGTGAGGTCTGGGAGCAAATACATTTTGCACATAGATCCAGTGCAACTGCGTATTGCTGGAATACTTGGCTTGAATGTCTTGTTAGGTTACCTGCAGAGCAACGGTATAGAAATGCCTGTCTTAATATTATAATAAAGCAGGTTTTGTAATCCTCAGGGCTTTCTTTTTGTGTCAGTATTGTTTCTTTTTAAATGCATCCCATTTCCTCATCTTGTTTTTCAAAACTGCCTTGGTGGTCATTGGGGGAAGGTGAAGAGGTGTACCTGCAGTCATTTCTTATCCGGTGCCTAAAAGATGGACAGCAAGGGAACCACATGTAAGCTGCGGCGTTTCACTGACCTGCCAAGGTTCTTGCCCCTTGTACAGTCCCTGACTAATGATCATACCCTTGATTAGTTAAGGATGGCATAAATCATAACTCCAATGAATAGGAAGGCTAGCTGGGGGTGGCAGGGCAGTCTGTCATGAATGACTAACAGATGCAAGACTTGGAAAAAATGGGCTGCATATTTGTTTGGAGCCAGGGGACCATTAGTCTTTGTCCAGATTCTAATGTTTGTTTCTACCTGGAGATTTTCCCTATGATCCCAAAGTTTTAGGTTCTTATTGATCTGGCCTTGTTCAAATATTTAGCCTGTCCCGTTGTCTTGCAGGTGGTGTTTTTGAGCCTGGCACTGGACGTGATTACATTGCTCATTACAAACTGATGTGCAAGTGGGGGTGAATTGGTGCTGCAGAGGAAAGCACCCAACCTGAATACTAAAGTTAGCAATCTCCAAGTATAGGTAGAGTAGAGGAAGAGCGATATTTTAAGACGCACCATACGTGAAGTGTAAGAGAAGTGTGAAAGAAAGTGTGCACCATCCTTTTTTGTATTGAAAACAACGTGTGTATTGCACATTTGTGATTTATTTGTTCATATTCTTACTTGAGAGTGTACAGAAGTGTGAATACATTTACGTTGTGCTCACTATGCCATTTGCTTGTGTGTGTATACATGACATTTGCTTTAGAGAGTGTGTGTGTGTGGTATTTTAGAAGATGTGTAGATTATGTGTAGATGCACTGGTTTTTCACCCAGGTTCTCATTTTAACAAGCTCTTGACAAATAATTAACACCCTTCAGGTCTCAAACCTTTCTCAAGTGCTCTTCACATGCTGCTCCAAACACATCAAGATATTGCTATTAACGTTAGCAGGCTAATTGAGGCTACCAGGTAACTGAGCAAAGTGTCAGCGCCATTTATAAAATGGGTTTTATGCCTTTCCCCAAAGTTGATCTTTGTTCCTTTTAAATCACTGAAGAATAATTTAAATTAGAAAGTTTTTTTTATTTATTTATTTACACTTGAAAACTCAGGAGTGTTGAAAATATATATATTTTTTATTTTGATTATAGTAACCCCCCTTTTACCACAGGTATACACACTATAAATAGAAACGTAGCCCAAAAGCCTCCCTACAGTTTCCTTCTTTGAAGATGTGCTGGCGGGGTTAGATGGTCCTCAAAATAGTAATTAATCCCATAAATACAGTATATCGATATTATATAGTTTATTTTGTGAGAACATAGTAGAATCTTGCAGTAAGAAAATGTAGGTCAATTTCCAAACAAAATGTAACTGAGCATTTCTTTTCCTGGTTTTAGAAAATGTTTCACTAATCATCTTAAAGGCTTTTTCAGTTCCTGTTTTGGTAAAACTGCATCATTGTGACATCGATTATCAATACTTAGTGTACAAAAAGTTAACAAATATATTTATTGACTAGGAGTTGTTTACTCAGAATCTCTTAGCCAGCTGTTCAAAGGGATTATTAGATTAATTTGTTGGAAAGTAGTGGGCGGCTGTGGCTGAAGAAGTAGAGCAGGGTCATCAACTAATTATAAACCCCTGATGTGCACATCCCCGTGTGTGTGTCTTTGTGTGTGTATAGAAGAAATTTGATCAGTTTATACTCCATAAAGCTGTGCAGTATTGTCTGTGTGCACGTTACACTTGATTGGTCAGGAAGACAAGAAAGTTGATGAAAATGCAGATTTCCTTATTTTAGACAAGACAAGTTTTACATTTTCATGGAGCTTTGTTATTTGACTTGTGAAAATGTTAAAATGTTCACCTAACCTTATTTAATAGCTTTATAGTTAAAAATATGTGTTGCTAGTATCAATCTTCTTTAATATTCAAACTGTTTCATCCACAAAGTGGAGGGAAAGCTGTTTTTGCACGTGTGAACACACAATTTAGGTGCCTCACAGTTAAACAGATCTCATTTATAATGCTTGCACAGATATTGGATGAGGAATTACTTTTTTTTTTTCCAACCTAGTGTTCAGTTTGTCATCGCCACAATGAGCTGCCAGTGGCTCCCTTGGCCCTGAGCCCTGGCTCTCTGCCCTCTGCAGATCCTGACTGCAGCTCTCTGACAAGGACACTCCTCCACCTGCAGAGAAGACGACAAGAAATACAATACAGCCAATAGGCTGGCTGCTTCAGGCCGAGATGTATACCTCAGCCATAAATCCATTGGAAGGATGATAAGTTAATTGCCTGTACTGCTATCTTGTCAGCAGCGTTTTATATAAAATAGTCTTCTGTGTGAGTTATTCTACAGCAAATGAGTTTTCTTGACCAGAACAAGGAAGGTAGAATAGTGACGCTGGACAAGAAAATGAGGGGCCTCCAATCTGAGCAGCTGCAATAAATGCACATTTTATTTATTTGTTTTTTAACTGCACAGAAGCAAGACTGTTTATCTTCCAGGACTTCAAATGGACATGAAGCTGCTGCAGGATTAATGCTCTGATGACAGTCTGAACTTTTATTACAAAGGGATGAAAATGTTTTTGCAGTGTATATACATGTGTTTCTCTATAGTACACTGCATCGGAAAAATAAATGTATGATTTGTTTGTTTACTCATAGATCCCTCATACAAAAATATTTGAAGGTCACACGCAAATATTTCTTCCATCCTGCAAATACACATGGTTCAGTGGCCACAGAATTCATCCTCAGTCAGCTGTTGGTGGTGCAGGATAAAAAGAGGACAGAGGAATGCAGTCCTGGTTAGGATGCTCTCCTCTGGGTTTGGAGTGGGACCAAGGCAGTCTTGGCTTGGCTGCAGTTCATCGTAGATGCCTTCTCGCTTTTATAAAACCACCTTTCTCTTTCTCTGTGTTTGGACAGCTTACCACAGCCTTCCAAAACCAACACCCACGCAACTCTGCGAAGCAAAAGGGCTTTTCACAACTTCACATGGACAACTTACATTTCTAAAATAATTTTCTAGTTTCAACAGTTTTTTTCTAAGTGAAAAAAAAAGCACTTGTTCTTAAAGCGGTAATGAATAAACGGCAATTTGTTTTGTTTTTTAGTAAAATTAATGATTGTTTTTCCTTAATTTTTTTGCTTCTCCATCGGCTCTTAAAACTAAGAACCATTTCATTTTTCTAGTATTATTTAAAAGTTATGAATCAGAAATAATAATTTATTTATTAAAGACCTTGCATTGCTTAAATGAATGTATATCCTCTGCCACTTTTTATGCCAGCATATTAAACAAAGATCATTTTATGATGAGCAGGAATGGTGTTATCCCTGTTTTGGTTAAACCGTGATGATTACAATATACACAGTCATATGCAATATCACTAGAATATCAAGCTCAAAGTTTTTAATTTTATTTATTTATTTAACCTTTTTTAAAACCTGGCATGTCCCATTGAGATCACAAATCTCCTTTTCCAGGGAGGCCTGTGCCTGAAGGCAGCCTACCATGCAGGATTTTTGGACTGTGGGAGGAAACTGGAATACCTGTAGAAAACCCAGGCAAACACAAGGAGAACATGTAAACGCCACAAAAAGACCTCAGGTCCAACCAGGGATTGAACACAGAACATTCTTGCTAGGAGGAAACTGTGCTAACCACTAAGCTGTTAAAGACTCTCAACTAATACAACAACAAATTTTAGCTCAATATGTGTAAAATTGACCATTTGGTCATTCTCTTGTTTTCTAAGATTGCTTAACTGTAGAAGCTATCTTGAATTAGTATCCTGATTCATGCTCAATAATCCTGGTAGAAAAATCTAACAAAGTTAAGTCAGGTCCTCTAGACAGTTTATTTTTGTTGAAATGTTTCATCTTTCATCCAGAAGACTTCATCAGTCTGAGGAGCCGCAAACAACTCAGTCTTATAAATAGCACCTTCGGCTCAACCAGTTTGGTGCTCAGGTGGTTTCTGTCGTCCGCCCTCTCCCCCAACGACTTGTGTATTGTTGTCATGGCTGAAGTGGTTCAGAATGATTCATGCTCAGTAATCTGGCAAAACCATCCAGAGGACCTGACTTAATTTTGTTGGATTTTTCTACCTGGATTATTGAGCATGAATCAGGATATTTTGAGGCCATGACTGCCTCAAACGAGTCGACGGGGGAAAGGGTGGACTACAGAAACCACCTGAGCACCATCAAACTGGTTGATCCACTATGTGAAGGTGATATTTATAAGACTGGGTTTGTTGCAGCTCCTCAGACTGATGAAGACTTCTGGATGAAAGATGAAACGTTTCAACAAGAAGAAACCGTCTAGCTAATGTGTGTCAAACTCCAGGCCCGGGGGCCAAATGAGGCCCTCGTTGACATCTTATCTGGCCCTCAAGATGATATGTTAAACGTAAAATACTTCAGTCTCTTGAAGTTTTTCAGTAATCTTTGATTACGATGTCGAAAGCACACCAGAGAACATCAAATGAGCAAATCAAACTCTTGAGGAACTTGTGACCAAGAGAAGATGTTGGGTATTTGATTTGAGTTAATGTAGTTTCTGAAGTTGGCCCTTAGTTTGAAAAAGTTTTTAATTTTGGCCCTCTTTTGTAAGTGAGTTTGATACCCCTGGTCTAGATGACCAGGAACTGACTTAACTTTGTTAATCTTGAATTAGATTAACCTCATAAGATATTTTAAACATGGAGACAAAAACACATACATACTCTCCAAAATAAAGGCGCAAATCATCTTTAAGTTTGTTGACAGCTGTGTCTTTATGCAGTGCGAGGTTTAGGGAATACATAGAATTCTTGATAAAGGTTTATACAGTATATAAAAAATAATTTATCATTATATTACAGCATTTTATGCATATTTGTTGTTGTGTAGCCCATCAGTCTTCACCATTATAAATAGTCTAATGTATGCAAGGCCTGAGTTATAAACATTGATGTAACCATATAAATTAATCATCCACGTGAAACAACAGCTTCATAACTTTTTTCGTGTCTCACAAGGACATAAACAATTACACTGCCCTGTCTGGTGTGCCATTGTAACTCACGGTAACCCGGCGTTGATTCATTATGCATACTTAAGGCATTATTATTCTATTGTATGGGGTGCAAAATGGGATCATTAGTGCTGAATATGAGAATGTAAAAAATTGACATATTGGGGAAAATAATGGTGGATATTGTAGGCAGGAAACCCCAAACAATCCTGACTATTAGCAGATAAAGAATTGCAATTTCCCCTGCAGTAATTAGGATTAGCATAATTTGATGGTGAATGCATGAATGATGTAAAGTTGATTGATATGTCGATACTCGCTGTAATGAGTCCCTTATCTCCTCTCCCACTGAAGACTTTTGTGTGAGCATAGCCCGAGGTGACATCTACTGCACCGCTACACCTCCTGAAGGGGACTGCGTTAAGAAGCACCCTGCCTCATACGCAAGCGTAGAGGCAATGGAGGCATAGTGCTGTCATGTAGTAACTGATTGAAGATGGTCCTTTTATCTTGACAGGCTCCCAGTTAGAGCCAGACCAGGAAATATGATATGGCAGCTCATGTTGTCTTTATTCCTCTCAGAGACATTTTGTGTGTCTGTTCAAGCTGTGTGTGTCTGTGTGAACGTGAAGGTTTCATCCCTCCTGCGTGCACGTGTCCTTCAGTATTGCTGTGTGCACTCGTGCAATATTGGCGTGCAACAACACAATATTATCAGCAGCCACGCATGTAGTCAGTCACTTTGAGCTGCTTTTAAGTGACAGCTATCGATTGGGTGTTTGTGTTTGTGCAGTGGCTTCAAAGCAACACCTTGCCCTCTGTATCCCACTTGAGATTGTAACTCTACAGTACCCTCGCTGAATACAGAAACTACAGCCCGGGCTTAACTTCAGAGAGCCTTTCTTTAGCAACATCTGCCATGAAGATGAGTGTGTTCTTGAAGTGTGTGATGGGATGTCTTCAATCGAGTGTAATGTTTCTTGACCCTCCTTGGTTTTTACAACCTAACCAACGTTTTCTTTAGCTCAGTGCCTCGGAGTATCAGTTCAGCAGTAATAGCTTATGTAGCTACAACATGCTTGTCACAGATATGGTATAGAATACAACAATTTAAAACCTATTGTTTTTTTATGACATTTGTCTTCAGTGTCTCATGGACGATGTGTATGACACATGGGCAACTGTGACTGAGTGATTAGAGCAGTCATCCTATAACAGGAGAGTTGGTGGTTTGAGTTCACCAGCAGCCACGTGTTTAATGTCCTTGGGCAAGACACTGAACCCCTCATTGCCTCCGATGTGTGTCCAATTGGTGCATGAATGTGATCTAAAGCACTGATTAGCCTCTACAGATTCAGATTAGCTTTATAGAGATCTAGCAGAGCGCTGTGTGGATGGGTAAATCAGGCCACAGATTGAAGTGTGAAGCACACCTAGAGTATCTTGATTAGATAGAAAGGCACTATATAAGTACAGTCCATTTACTGTTTTTACCATTTATGGCACATGCATTTGCAAGGGTGGTGGTCCTAAACTGTATAAAGGAGATCCAACTATTTTGGGATCACAATGCTCTGCCTTCCTGGGAATGTTTCTAGTTCTACGCTAGATTGTTGGATAAGAGGTTTTAATTGATTGTCAAATTTTGGATCCAGGGAAAGCAGTGTATATTTAGTCTGAGCTAGAGATCTATTGATCAGATCTTCACCCTCAGTGTTGAGGGGGGTCATGGGTCAATAGTCCTGTCCAAATGCGTTTTGTAGACCTGGAGAAGGTGTGTGACCATGTTTCCCAAAATATTTTGTGTTCTGCTGGACTATGTGATGGTTGCATTGATTTGCCAGACAGTTTATATAGAATACATGTCTAAAGCAAGAGCTGCGTTAGCATTTTTGGCACAACGGTGCTTGTCTTTGATTCTGTTTCTTTTGTTTGTGGACAAGATCTCAAGTCGAGGCTGTAGAGAAGAAGGTATTATCTGTTTCTGGCAGATCATGGGGTTATTTTGTCGCATTTAAGCCATGGCCCTCATTGTGCAATGGAGTGGTTTGTACCGGAATATGAATCTTCTGGGATGAGAGCTAGATCTACTAGATATGAGGCCATGGTTCTTGACCAGAAAAAGGTTAGGGATGAACCACTGCCTCTAGTAGAGGAGTTAAAATATCTCGGAGTCTTGATATGAAACAAGAGATGGGTCCGTGGATTAAGGCTTCATCCTACAGTAGCAAGGTCATTGCTTGGACTATTGTGATAAAAAGGGACCTGAGCCAAAAGGCAAAACTTTCAATTTACTGGTACATTTATGTTCCAACTCACCCCTACAGTCATGAAATATGGATTATGACTGACAGAATGAGATCCTGGATACAAGTTGCTGAAATGAGCTTCCTGTGTAAGGTGCTTGACCTCAGTCTTAAAGAGAGAAGCTCTGTCATCCAGCGGGAGATTGCATTCGAGCTGCTGCTCCTCTGAAAACGAGTCAGCTAAGGTGGTTTGGGTGTCTGATCAGGATAGCTTTGGTCACCTCCCTCTGGACGTTTTTTAGGCATATCCCACTGGGAGGAAACCCCCATAAAGAGTCAGTGCTCTCTTGAGGGATTTTACTGTATGATGGCCTGGGAATACCTTGGTATCAACCAGGAGGAGCTGGGGAGTGTTGCTCAGGGAGGGATGTTGGGATTTCTCCCTTTCACCAGCTGTCACTGCAACCAGACCTTAGATTGAAAATGGATGGTAAGACTGATAGTTCTCTGAAATTACAAATGTTCTCATTTCCACCTCTAAATGTACTTGTACACTTAAATGGAGATGTCTTTGTGTTTTAATACCTGACGCCTTGTTCCAATTATTTCATGGAGCAAACTAACACAAGTCCTCATAATGATGGTAAAAAAATTGGTCACGAGCAGCAGCAGTTTGAGGTTTGGAAGTTTCAGCAATTAATTGACCTCACTGAGCCCCTGAAAACACACAACATGCAAATATTTACACACATTTGCAAACTGCACAAGCCTGGCTGTGGATTCTATTATTGGATCATTTTTATATCCAAGGAGAAATGTTTATTAACTAAAAAAGAGAAATGCTCACAATTCAAGTGATCACACAACATTTGCAAAAGTAAGGTCTTCTTTTGTCTGTTTGAATCTTACAGATATTCAACACTTCTGGTAAAATATGTCGTGTTATTCTCAGTTGTGTCTTTTTTACTCTGTTTATAGGTTTGATCCAGTATTATGTAAAATAAAAATGCAGTTTTTGTTTTATTAAATGTGAGGCTGTGGTAACTCGATGGTCAGTGCTGCAGTGTTATAATCCGGAGGCTGCAGGTTCAAGCATAGGTTATGTAAAAATGTTATTTGCTCGCTGTGGTTAGATAGAGAATGTATATTTTGACATGCTTGACATATTTTAGCAAATTTTATATACCTAATAAGCTGTTTTAAAAATTTTCTGTATACCGGTATATTAATTGAATTATTTATTTTATTTTTGCAAAAATATACAATATAATTTAGCTGTGGATTATATTTACATGGTGGGAAATTCCATTTTTCTGGTGCAACATGAAGACAAAATAAACTAAGTTTTAAAAGAACATCAGTAATTTGCATTGCAGACTTTTAACAACAGGCTGCACTAAAAATAATTAAATGTTATCATAATAATATGTTTAATTAGAACGTCATTTTGGTGTTTGTCAACGTGTTAATATGTAGACAAAAATAATAAGTTTAAGCTCCACTAGTTCTTCTGAAGCTGCTGTTTGGTAAATATCTAACATTTTATTGATATATATTGATGGATAGTGTGAGAACATAAATTGTAAAGATGTTGGTACATTTTTTAACCGTAACAAAAATAATTTACAGCTGAGTTTTAATGCTAACACCATTTTTAAAAAAGTGAAATTGTGCTTCAACTGTTTTCAGATTGTTGAGAAATGTACATTTAAAATTGATTGAGAAAAGGTTAATTGGTTTCTGAATGGGTTCTTGTTTTCCGTTAATCTCATTTGCTTGTGTAGATTCTCAGCCAGGACATGGTAAATCCTAAAGAAGGTTAAAAAAACAAACAAGTGGACTTCTGTCCTGTAGTTGAAGACGTTTTGCTTCCCATTCGGGAGGTTTTCTTAATTTAAAAACGTCTGTAGAGTGTGACATTCCAAGTTTTTTATAACAACGTGAAAGGCTTCGTTATGTAACCTCAGCACTAATGAGACAGACATTATTGGCATCAATCTACAATGAACTTGGCATGGATGACTCAGAAATACAGTGAAAAAAGTTGCTTCAGAGCCCTTTAAAATATCTTCACGTTATGTAAATATTAGTTATAAATCTTTCTTTTTAAAATGCTCTGGATGATTCACTTACCTTGAAACTTCTCAGAATTGAAACAAAATATTCGCAGATTAATAGAGTGCACAGAAATGGAAAAATACAGCACAGCTGTTCTTTCTTAAAACGTCTCAGTCATCTATCATTTTATAAGCAAAACAAACCTTTAACAACTTGATCCTGTGGATATAATTTAACAATTACAGCCACATCAGTCACATTAAGACCACTGGAAAAGAGCAGACCTGATTTATGACTGCAGCCGGCTCACTGAAAGTCAGTTCAGTCCTCCTTAACTGACCCTCATTAGACCACCTCCCGTCATCCACCTTTCCATGTACACACCTTTTTACTTGCATTCCTCTCCTCTTTCAGTACTGAGAGCAGTTTGAATATGGGTCAGCGTTTCTAAAATACTCATCCTGTTTAAAGTTTGATGAGTGCACTCCAGGTGGTAATGGGGGCGAATATTAAATTCATAATCAGTGGTTCCAAGTATCCACTATTGGAATATTCTGATTATTAAAGTGAATCATTTCCCAGAGGGCCTCAGTAAGATTGTCATTCCCTAAATGTGCTGTCAAAATGAGTGGTAATAAAACAAACGTAGAAGCTTTTATATCGTCATGGCAATCAAATAATAAATTGCTGCATTTAGTTGCTACGTGGATCAGGTGTTAGAGATGTTACCTGTCAGCGAGAAGGTCATTGGATCGAATCCCGCCTGGGGACTTTTCTGGGTGGAGTTTACATGTTCTCTCCGTGCATTAGTGGGTTTTCTCTGGGTACTCCGGTTTCCTACTAGTAGTGTGCGATACTGCAAAATTTGGTATTGATCGATACCAAGTAAATACAGGTCCAATGTCACCGATACTGATACCGATACGATACTTTTAATAATTACGATGAATTTTGATGACGTTTAAGTGTTTTGTGATTTTTCCTTTGGATCAGTGAATTAGTTAAAACCCAGGATAGAATCAGGCTAAGTTTATAAGTAAATAAACAATACTTTATTATAATACAATTTTTTCTAAAAAAAATAGAATAGAATAGAATAGAATAGAAACAGCCTTTATTGTCCCACGGATGGGAAATTCTAGTGTATCAGCAGCAACAGCAGCAACAGATAAAAAGATAAAAAGATTTAAAGATTTCACATAAAAGTTCCTAAAATGTTAATAAACAATACAATAAATAAACAATACAATATATAAGAAATAAGATAAACAATATCAATAATAATAATAGAACAGTAACAAAACAATTTTCCCCATACCTTGTGATGGCTGGATTTTTTTCCTTAAACAAAGTGCACAAAATGATCATTCAAGAATAAATTAAAACATTGTGTTCAGAAACTATGATAATTAAATAAAAAAATATCCCTTCACTGCACTCCATTTATGGATTTTTTTCTTAAATAAACAAACTGTACTTATCACACTGCAACAAATGTTATAAAACAATAAAATATATTCAGGATATAAAGGAATAAAGCAAAATTTATCCTCTTAAGTGGATTTCTTTTTTGGGTTTGAAAAAAATAATTACAAATCAAAAAGAATTAGTGAAAATACAATAAATAAAGTTTAAATAACAAAACAGCCTCCAAAGCCTTGAGTTCAAATAAATATTCCCAGCAGCCTCTCTCATTACACTGGTATTGATCAATATCAATACCTATGTTGGTATTGATATTATCAATATTTGGATTGATCCGTTCACCACTATTTCCTCCCACAGACCAAAAACATGCATGTTGGGCTGACTGGTAACTCTAAATTGTCCCTAGGTGAGAGTGAGAGTGGTTGTCTCGTTTTTCTCTGTGTCCTTGTGATGGACTGGAGACTTATCTCCTGCACAGTGATGACTGGACATAGGCACTAGTGACCCCCACAACCTGAAAAGAAAGAAGCTGGTAAAGATAATGGGTAGATGGACAGATCAATCGATCGATCAATGTATGGATAGATAGTTGCTACATTTATTTTTAAGATTTTATAAAATGTGTATTGTAGGTTTTTTGTTTGTTTTATGAAAATTTGACATCCTACCCATGAGCTGTTTTATGTAGGAACACCTGATGACACAATAGAACATCTTACCAAACATCAACGATAAACGCCATACTATCTGAAAAAAAAAAAAAAAAAAATTTAAGGTTATCTGATGTAACTGATAAGATGCACTCTGTGCTTAAAGCTGCTCGAAAACAATATTAACAGGATTTTACATTTTAACATAAAAAGCCCAGTTCCTTTAACAACTGCCTCCTTAAATTTGGATTTACAGTAGTCCCTCGTTTATCATGGGAGATCCGTACCCTGAAGCCCTGCAATAAGTGAAAAACCACAAAGTAGGGATAGTAGTACAAGTAGTAAGTAGTAGTTTATATATATATATATATATATATATATATATATATATATATATATAT
>NC_056516.1:30583298-30584529 GCF_014905685.2 Nematolebias whitei
ATATATATATATATATATATATATATATATATATATATATATATATACACATTTATACATGTATGTATATATGTATATATGGTGTTTTCAACCCTTCCCACACTATTGCAATATTCTAAACAATGGTTCTAAACTCTAAACGCTCTAAAAGAGCACAAAATGTCATGATTTCCCTCTCGCTGCTCTCAGCCACCTGCAAGCTTTCTTGGCCACGCCCACTTCGCTCGGCATGGAGAACAGTTGACCAGCTGCAGAAGGAAGCTTGTCCTGCAGCTGTGGGCTGCACAAAGGTGCAGTAGGTGCTAAATATTTTTTAATAATTTATTTTAAATAAAAATTCCATGCTGATCGTGCGGCTCATCTATCAATCAGCCAATTGTGTATCATGTCCAATCTTATTTTGAAAAACCGCAATAGAGCGAGTCCGCAAAAAACGAACCGCGAATTAGCGAGGGACTACGGTATTGCTCAACCTCTTCATAGTCCCACAATTAAAGAAGCACTCCCAGCTCCACTCTCTAACAGCTGACCATTAATCAGTCCTCATGCTTGATTTCTTTTCTACCACAGGTTATGATTTTCACATTAACCTTCCTCCCTAAGAGCACCATCCAGCTGGAAAATGACCCCTCTTCAACACCGCAGCTCACGCGTCAAATTATCAAAAAAAGCAACATTTTTGTTGTTTGTGTAAACTCATAAACTCAGGGATGAAAAAGTAAGGTGCTTAAGACCCCCCCTCCACCCTCACCCCTACAAATCTCACAGCTATTATCCTTTTCTAATTACGCTTTCCGTCTGAAACAGTGGATCAGAGGGCACCATTGACTGCTTTTAATCCGCCACCAAATTTTAATTAACACATACGTGACCCCCTGTCTCCGATACATCCCGCAGAACGTCAGGATCACAATAACTCATAAATCACAGCCGCAGATTTTGTTCCCCCTGCTTCCCGCCTTTGATGAATTTCCAGATGGGGGCTAGCGACTGTTAATGTCAAGAAATATATGAGAGATAGACAGAGAGAGAAAGTGTTTTCGAGAAAGAGGACAGAAAAAAAGGCAATAAGAAGATGAACGGAGAGGTTAAATTCTGAGAAATTTATAAAGTGTGTCTTTATGAGTGTGTGAGACAGATGGAGTTGAAGAAAGAGGGGGAGAGAAATGGCAGCAGCTCTGCTATGCTGTCAACCTTTGAGAGATTTGTTACCGGGGAGAGGATTATGGAG
>NC_056516.1:30584929-30646998 GCF_014905685.2 Nematolebias whitei
TATATATATATATATGTATATGTGTATATATATATATATATATGTATATGTATATATATATATGTATATGTATATATGTATATGTATATATGTATATGTATATATGTATATGTATATATGTATATGTATGTATATATATATGTATATGTATGTATATATATGTATATGTATGTATATATATGTGTGTGTGTGTATATGTTTGTATAGCCTGCCATCGTCGTCTGCCTGGATTATCAATCAACCTTTATTTATACAGGTAAATCCCAATGAGCCTCGAGGACTCATTTACAAGAGAGACCTGATTAACCGTCAGCTTCATTCCACTGTGCCGCCTAGGCAAAATGCAGCTAATTTGACCATTGAAGTTCATTTATTAAGTAAAAGTTCAACAGAGACACACCTTTACTATAAAGTTGAGCTAACAAATAATTGTTTTTTGGTGGTTACTTGTTAAATTTTGAATAAATACGCAGCTATTCGCCCTCTGCGCGTTCATGTTTCCGCGTATCGGCTTTTGAAAATGCAGCTGATATGACCATTAAAGCACATTTATTAAGGAAAAGTTCAACTGAGACACATCTTTACTATAATTTCGAGCAAAGAAGTAATTGTTTTTAAGTGTTAATCTTGTTAAATTCTTGTTAAAGTCCTCCTGTGCACGTTCCCGCGTCCACCATTTGGCAGCCAATCGATTTTTGGCACACCATCCCACATTTCTGGGTTCGACCCACATTTCCAGGTTGTCAGCGGTGACACGTAACAAACGAGATGCATCAGCGGTGACGTATAACAGATGCGACGTATACGGCGAAGCGACGTATACGGCGAAGCGACGTGTACGGCGAAGCGACGTGTACGGCGAAGTGACGTATTTATGGATTTTTCCACTTTTTTAGACAAATATGGACTGAAGCGACTTATAGGGTGGAAAATACGGTATTTCAGCGGTATTGTTTCACGTCTTTCAATTTTCAGGCTGTCCTTATTTCATTTTTGCCTTTTATTTATTTATTTGGTCTTCCTGTTAACCATATATATTACAGGGCCCTTTCTCTCTGCTATTCTGGCATCAATCAAATATTTGGTTTTGTCAGAATAACTAAATAGGTGGAAAAAAATCTGCAGCGTTGAAGCAATAAATATGGTGATGACTTTGAGGGGGGCACAATGAATGATTTTTCACAGATGAGATGTAAGCATTTGATCCGGTCCCAAAATCCCCCTCCCTTCTCTTGGAAGCCAAAGAAGTCTTGATGAGATGGAGAATGGCGCCAGTGAAGATGACAGAACTGATGATAACGATGAAGGTGGCAATTATTTTGATCAAATGGGATGGGATCTGACAGGAGGAGATGATACCCCGCGTGGTGCTCAGGTGTGCCATTTCTCAAATGCACCATTTGGCCGTTTCCTTTCCCCCCACCAGTGTCCTTCTTCCAATATTTATAAGAGGCCTGGCTCTCAGAATACAGATAAGATCTTTGTCCATCTCATTTTAAGGCCGCACTTTGCATCGCTCACCTTCTCTCAGTCAATATTTTCATGAGAGGGGGCTTGTATCCCAAAACAAAGGAGCTGACCTTTTAAATAATCTTTTGTTTGAGTGTGTGTGTGTGTGTGTGTGAGAGAGAGAGCAAATTCACAATCATTTTCTATTAGCATTTATGTAGAATAGTTGATCTCTGAATGCTCCCTTGCTCTGTTCACTCAAATGGAAAAGGCCAGTGTTCGGTGCTGCAGCTCTGTGCCTTTATCACACTTGTGAGAGACATTAAGGAGTAGTTTGCTTTTATAGACTCCCTCTGCATCTCTCTAATGTCTCTTTACCAGGTATCACTACCATCACTCCTCCAGCTCCACCCACTAATGCACGGGTATCCAAACATTTTCATAGGCGGGTCAGAACTGTCAATGAAAGGACTCGTGGGCCTAAAATTTTAAATTTAAGAAAAGAAAAAGAAAAATTGTGATTATTTTATTTTTTTAATTTCCCCCTCACATTTTTAAACTCTCAACAATTTGAACAATATTTTGGAGAAATGCTAAATGTTTAGTTTAAATTATTGTAGATCCAGGATATTAGGAGCCTCATAAAACTAAACAAAAACTGAAATTATTTTCTTTGAAAACACTTGTTATATTTAGCAAAGTTTTATGAATTATCATCCAGAATTCTACTGTTTGACAGGTCATTGAAGGTTTGTTGTAAAATAAAGGGTTTAATTATAGCTAAATATTTGTATTATATTTAATGTCACTCATTCTGAGGAGATTATTTTAATGTGTTTTGCTGTTAAACCTATAACTTATATTTAAAAACTATCGCCGTTAAATCTAAACATCTACATGAACCTCTTAAGCATGTGGGTCAAAATTATACCATTCTTTAAGTGCAGTCGTGGACCGCACACACTCACTTGAAGGGCCGCAAATGGCCCTCAGGCCACACTTTGGACACCCCTGCACTAATGCCTCCACATCACATTCTCTTCAAATCTTTTTTTAACGCTGATACTCATATTTATATTCACATCCACCATGCATTGAGCTGCCCACATTCTGTGAGTGCAGTTTATTCCCATCAATAGTTAATGGCATGTTGTTTTTCTGTCTGCCTACCTGCCGAGGTGTTGGTGACACCCACCCTTTTTGTCATGGCAGAGCTGCCTTCCCCTGTGGGACCAGGAGCTCTGAGGCAGATGTAAATCACAAAGATTGCTAACGCCATGGATGGCTTCCACAAAAAGAGCGTTCAGCCTCATTCTCTCACTCCCCTCGTTCCGTTTTGTCACATATATATCTTTCCGCAACAAAGTAATAAACGAATAGCAAGTTAGAGCCAGAGGCTTTGAGCTCATTAAATAAAACTGTCACAGTAATCAAGTTGCACCTTTTTTTCCCCCTGCCTTGACGCCATTAAAACGCCTTTATTAAGATGCCTTATTTTAAACACAGCTGCAAAGAAGGCAAGAAACAGAGGGGAAAGAGAAGCGTCATTTGATTTTGTCTTCGTTCTTTTTTCAAAGACACATCCTGCTGTCTCTCTCCTCTTACTCCCTCTGGAATTTAAAATACCATGGCAGCAAAGATGAAACATTGCCTTCCTTTTGTCTTGCCCTCCCCTGAGGATGGTAACGGCGAGAGGGAGGAGAGGAGCCATAATTAAGATACCTAAAGGACACTTCCCTCTGCACCACCCTTCCTGTCACTCACCTCTGCACAGATAAGAGCACTTAGCATAGGTGATGAGGGTGTGTGCGCGTTGCAGCTTTGTGCATGATCTTAACGTATGTTATCGTGTTTGTGTGTAGGATATTGAGTTCACACACACATAACAGATAAATATGAAATAGGAATTTATTTGGCGACTTGCTCAAGTTCAAGATTCCTGTGACTCTGAACAGAACAAAGTGAGTTCAAAAGTGTCTGAACGAATGGTTTTATTTATTGTAGAGTTATACAATTAAATCATCAAAACTTTTTGTGTTTAGTAATTTGTTTAAACACATTTTACTTTTTTTTTTTTTAAGGCTTGATGTTTTTTTTTTCTTTAACACACGAGTAACATGTGACTTTGTGTAAATAAAGTCTAAAGATAAATGTATGGACTGCTTTTTGCATCAATTTTAGATAAAATGTTTCTAAATTTAGTGATAATACGCAGGTGGAGGAAAGTGGTTCTGGTGACATTTTTAATGTGGGGGTTAAAAGACATGTCCTGATCAAAAATAACACCAGTTTTTAACTTTAGATCTGGAGGCCAGATTAATGCCGTCCAGAGGAAGTGAAAGACTAAAAATTGTATTCCTAAGATGCTAAGGTCCAAAGACCAAAACCTCTGTCTTGTCTGAGTTTAAAAGCAGAAAATTAAGGGTCATCCAAGTTTTTATTTATTAAGACATAAAATGACAATCAGTTACTTGTAGTCTAAGTAGCTGATTGGATTCATTGGGTTTCATGGACAAATATAATGAATATCATCAGCATAACAATGAAAATTTATCCCATGCTGTTTAATAACTTTACCTAATGGAAGCATATATAAAGAGTATTGGTCCAAGCACTGAACCCTGAGGAACTCCATAGCTAACTTTGGTAAGGGATTTTAAACAACTTTTAAATTCATTGCAAAAACCAATGTTTTTGTTTTTAGTATTTTACATTGTTTTATAATGCAACTTGTTTTTGATTTGTTTTTATATCATTTATTTTATTAACTTTTCATTTTATGTGTTTTTATATGATTATCTATTGTTGTCTGTACCTCATCTGTGTTCTGTGTTTAAAACAGGTCTCTCTTGTAAATGAGTCCCCGTGACTCAACGAGACTAACCTTTATAAATAAAAGGTTGAATGAATGTGTTTAATAGAAACCAACTTTTATTTTTACATAACGGAAAAAAAAATTCAGAGTTCCTGTATTTTATTTTTATTATTTTGTTTTGCTGTTTGAGTTACGACTCCGTTCCATTTTGACGTACAAAAGTGGTTTTCACTCTTGACTAAAAGTGCCAGCATCCTTTTAACAACCGTGGTTCAAAACGTTTCTACATTTCTTTCCTAAAAGGCAGCAGAACATTTAGTTAAAGTGAATGAAGTGCATTTGATGGTGAACGGTCGGATCTTTTGAAGTGGGTTTCAGTGAAAAAGTTGTAAACAATATTTTCTCTGCAGTAGATAAATCTTTGAACCCAGTTTGGAGTTTCATTCTGAATGGACTGGAAAGCTAATGGCCGAGTGGGGCCAAGACTGAAAGGGATTACTGCTAATTTAAAACAATTTTGTTTCCAAAACTTTTAGAGCATTTAATGCAAAAATTATTTTGTAAACCTTTATTCTACTATCACTTTTGCTTTACACATCTATTTGAGCATAAATAATAGGCTGTTCCTGCAGAATAAGATGAGATAAGAAAAAAAAATAGAACTTTATTGATCCCGCAGGAAATTGTTGTGCCAGAGTTTCAAGACAAAGGAACATACACAAGGAATCACACAAGATATAAAAACGGTAACAGAGAATAAACAAAAAAACAACAGAGAACATAAAAATAACAGATAATATAAAAATAACAACAATTAAGGTATAAAACATGTCGGGTGTAGACAGAAACACTGATGTTTGCTGTAGGATTATTTTTTATTGTCTTATGTGTAGAAAGGGGGAAGAGCTGAAAAGTTTGATAGCCACAGGGAGGAAGGACTTCCTGTGGCGTTGTGTGGAGCACCTCGGTGGTCTCAGTCTACAACTGAAGGTGCTGCGGTAAGAATCCAGCATGTCATGCAGAGCAGGGTGATGCTGTTCAGGATCTGGAGCAGTTTCCTCAGCATCCTCTGCCAGAGAATATACCCCAAGTTGCACAGAAAACGCTATAGCTAACCATTCCTGCTGCTACCTGCAAATTATGTAAAGAACCATATGATATGAAACCAACAGTAAATGGACTGTACTTGTATATATCACCTTTCTATCATATCAAGATACTCAAAGCTCTTTACTCTAAAATCTGTGCCTCATTTACCCATTCATACAGCACTCTACTATACATATACAAAGACTAATCAGAGCTTTATCACAGTCATACACTGATGGGACACACATCGGAGGCAATGAGGGGTTCAGTGTCTTGCCCAGGGACACTTCAGCATGTGACTGCTGGTGGAATTGAACACCCAACTATCAATGCAGAACAACAGCTCTAACCACTAAGCCACAGCTGTCCCAATGGTGATGCAAGTTTCATGAAATAGTGTTCACATAATATTGCTATTAAATGTTTTGGGTTAGAATTGCTTTAAGACTACAAGTCCTGCTCAGAGTCCATTAGCTCGTTAGCCTACTCCAAACAGGTTATTCAAAGAGCTGTTTACAGCAGGTAGGGTATTAACCGTTTATAAGCTGTAGCTGAGCCCATGGAAAATATGTAACCTATTACTTTAAATTCAACAAGTGACACTTTTCTTTTCATTAGTCCATCACCATGTGCACATGTGCAATTCTTTAAACGGTCACGGTTTCAACTCTTTAAAACAAACTACCTTTTAAACTGTGCGTGTGTGAATTTGTTCAACGACGTGCGGGCATCTATTTCCCTTCTCACACCATGAACTCTACTTTCCGTGCCACTTTGTTCAGGTAGCTTTCCGACGTGAGAAAAGTGACACGTCGAGCAGACAGAATGATAACAGGCAAATGGCGCATTGAGCTTCACAAGATGCAAACCTGTCAACCAGCCGCTCGCCTCACTCTCCACAGGCTGCCATTTTCCCCTTGAGCCAATCAGACTGAATTATGGGAAGGGCGCCCTCGATTGTGGTGTCTGTGTCAGAGAGGTAATTCCGCCTGACAGCTGCTTGCTTTCAGACAACAGCCAGTCTTTATGGAAATCATCCCCCCCCCCCCCATATCCTCAATGCAGTCAGCTTCTGCTGATAACAGGCTGGATGAAAACAAAGCTGTCCTTTTTATACTTTATTTTTTGTCTGTATTTTCCAGTGTGGACAGCCTAGAATTAGAGAAGCGCCTCTAGTACCCCATGAAGTTTAAAAACAGACTTTGTGGTGGGACTCCATACAGTTGTCGTCGATATGAACTTTGAATTTACTCTGAACCGCTGTTGTTTACATTATGATAAATGCACATATTTAATGACTGCAAAAGTTTTACCCTTCAAAATATCAACCCATTTCAAGGAAGTTAGTCTTTTTCTTGTTTTTTTTACACTCAGCAATTAAAATATGAAGCTGAATTCTGGACCCATAGTTTTGGCAGTTGTGGGTAAAGCCTTTGGTCTATTGTTGCCAATATTTATAGAGCTTGCACAAGCTATGAACAGACAGAAAGGCGCTTCTTGCATTTCTCGTTCACAACAGCAGGAAATGTACACTAAAAGCACCATTAAACCCCGACTAAACCTCCTTGAGGAGAATTTGAGGTGTTTATGATAAAACAGAGCAAGTACCAGCCCATCAACTAGAAGTCAACAGCAGAAGCTTGAGCAATGTGCAATCATTGTTCAGTTTTCCTGTTTTATATATACTGGTATATATTTTGCATTTAACCCTTATTTAAATTATGGACTGTGTGAGGAAACTGGAGTACCTGCAGAAAACCCATGCAAACACGAGGAGAACGTGCAACCTCCACACAGAAAGACCCTAGACCCAACCTGAACCAAGAAACTTCTTGCTGTGAGACAACAGTGCTAACCAATCCGCCATTGTGCTGTTGAATTCTCGCTTTCACTTCCCTTCACTCACTCTTTCTCCTCTGCTGTCTTTTCCTTTTTCTCTCCTGGGGAAAACTTTTGTCAATATCACATTTATATTCATGTGAAAAGCACAGATCCCACCCCCCTGGGTGGTCTTCAGTCAGTCAGCAGTCCTCTTATTATCCTCTAAAGGTGACTTCTCTGACGTCTCAGCTTCCCTGACACGCAGGACCCCATGGTTCGGCTCAACGCAGGGTGACCTCTGGGCTGTAATCAAAGGGACGGCTGACAGTGCTGCTGCAGCCAGTCGCTGACAACAGCTAGCCTAGTGAGGCCTGCATTTCCCACAGCACGGGTTAAATCTGGAGGCGATGTAGAGGGAATACAGTGTACTCTTTATACGGCAGGATAATTGGACAGACTTCGAGGATACAGGTGCTGACTCAGCAGCCTCGTGCATTTTTCCGAGCGACGTGTGCCACTTTGAATGTAATGCCAATTCCCCTCTGACATCTGTCTCCATGTTTTTTGGCAGAGCATATGGTGTCACTGTGGTGATCGGCTCTTTTCCTCTGAAGCTGCCATCAACACGGGCAAACTAATGATCATCGTCACTCACAGCAGCTTATATGTTATGCGCGACGTATCCTACATTTAAATAAAGTATGCAGAGACCTCAATGCCGCCTACCCAACATTGAGTCTAGTCATAACCCCAATTTAGCCCTGAATATCTCTGACTAAATTCAAACTGCATTCTTCCAAGCAATTAGGTTTCTATAACTTGATTTATAAACAACACAGACAACAATTACATATGTCACATAACTTTCAAAAATGCCAGAGACCACAAAAAATATATTAATACTGATTGAAAATAATGATTTGTAGCCCCCTCTTTATCACCGACTGTTTCTTTTGGCAGTATTGTGATTATTTGTTCATGTTAGAGCTTAAAAACAGAGTTTAAAAATGGTTAAAGAGAAGTTATATATTATACTGGCGGATGAAATTATGAATTAAAACAAAATATTATTTATTGTGACAGATACTCCAAATCTTGCAAACTGCACTGACATGTCTGGCACATCATAAAGGATAGAGTTGTATCAAATAATAGTCAGGAATTTCAAATTGAAACTTAAAATGCACCTCACACATAATGAAAAAAGTCCTATATTAAAGCAGCACCAATACTTTGTTGTAGTTGGCTCAGACAGATGCACAAAGTGCTTGTAAATCAAAGCTCTTTTGTTTATTCTCCACATCGACAATACTTATTTCTTTTGAATGAAGACCTCTACTTGATGTCTGAATCTAGTTTTAGATGTCTATAAAACTTTCAGTATTTTCACTTTCTCACTGGGTGAGCACAGCATCTAAAAGTTTTATTTGGACCGTTCCCTTCTGCAGAGTTTGCCACAACAAGCAAACTTGCAGGAGAGATTTGGCAAATGTTTAACACGGATACCTTTCTTGATGCAACTAACTCACACTCAAAAGATTGCAAGACTGTGGCCCTGACCATCAAGCTACTGCATCCCCCAAACATAGCATCATCTTCTTCTTTTTGGCTTTTCCCTCTTCAGGGGTCGCCACAGCAAGTCATACTCCTCCATCTTGCTTTGATAAACTAACTCTCATTATAGTTTTGGCAAAAGTGTTTTACGTCGAGTGCCCTTCCTGACACAACCCTCACCATTTACCCGGGCCTGGGACCGGCACATGGCTTGTGCTCTCTAGTGTCTGGTTTCCCCAAACATAGCATCTAAATAGTTCAAATGTTTGACCTTTGCAACCACTTGAAACTGATTCATTTCTCTAAGATGTGTGGTTGAACTCAGCATAAATATGAAGCATTTTGCTTATTACATAGTTATTATTATTAGTATTAGAGTTGAGATTATTGAGCATGCATCAGGATATTTGTTTGACTCACAAAAAGACAAACATCTCTGCTAAAGTATGATGTTTGCTCTGCAGTGCACGCTCCTCCTTCCCTGTTCCTCTTGCAGAAGTGATAGTTTTGAAGGGCAAAGCCAGTGAGAATGAGACAGACCATCTGACAAGCGCTGGCTCCCGAGCACCTCTGTTGGCTTCCCCTGCCTCCGCTGTCTAATTATGCTTCAATCATATGCGAGAGCTCTGCGTGTGGTAAATTATTTCGCAGAGCAACGCGGAGACGTGCCGAGCTGTGATCGTGAGAGAAAGTGAGAAACACAGGAACAGAAAGTCGGCGTTGGGGAAGACAAAAAAAAGAGCAGACAAGGTAGAAAAGATTGCAAGTAAAACGGAGTTGAAAGGAGAGGAAAAAGTGAGACACTGCAGAAAGAATGAATGCTGGAAGGGAAGAGCGGGAGTCCTGCCACCCATAATATCACCTCAGACAGCCTGTAGAGCAGGAGACAGACCAGCTCTAATGAACAAAGTTACAAACTTATCACTTATCAAGCAGAGCGAGGCGTGCGAGGACGTGATTTGTGAAGAAATGGATAAAGATAACTGGCAATGGACTGCATCAGCTAAAGTAAAGCTCCTGTAAATCACAGCCTTGGTGCCCAGTACCTAAAGAATATACTTAATAATAAAAATATGGATTAGTTTTACACAAGTATACTGTTTCCAAGAAATAGCCATATGCCTGCACTCACAGACCTGATATACAGTAACTAAAATATTTACCTCCTTCCACTTGCTCACCTTTTATGTTATCAAACTATTGGCCAGCTGTTTAAATTGAAGTATAAATAAGACTAAAATCCGACTCCAGTACCGTAAGCATTTAGTTGAGCAGTGCAGGCATGACTGATGTATACCCTTTAGAGGTTATCCAAACACTGTACGCCCACTGTTTGAACCACACGTTAATGTAAAACTTGAATAATCAAATCCAACAATGTTCAGTCAGGTCATCTGGACGGCTTATTTTTTGTGCTGAGACATTTCGTCCTGCATCCGAAGGGCTTCATCAGTTTGAGGAACCACCAAACAAAACTGATTCTCCACCAACAGCATACTCGAAAGTGGGAGAAAAAACAGTTGTGATTGGCTATTGGTGTTTTGAACCAGTTTGACATGACTGTTGATGAGGGAGAGGGCAGCCCTCGGAGGAGAGGGAGTGCCCCAGAGGCCGTCTTAGCACCAACATAACTGTTTTTTTTTCCACTTTGGAGTAAGCTGCTGGTGGAGAATCAGTTTTGTTTGGTGTTTCCTCAGATTGATGAAGCCCTTCGGATGGAGGGCGAAACATCTTGGCACAGTAAAGAAACCGTCCAGATGACCTGACTGAACATTGTTGGATGGTATACCTGGATTATTGAGCATGAACTTTTGGTGTTGAACAATCAAACTTCCTCAAATGAAGAAACAACTAAACTTTTGTATGGACTTCCTGAAACCTTTACCATGTGGCACATTTTCTGAGATAATCAAACTTATATGAGCTGAAAAAGTTAAGATTTTTTTAAATCAGGGTTCTGTCAAAAAGTTATACAAATGTAAAATCGTATCTGTTGTAGACGTCTTTTTTAAACGACTTTAGTTTGAAGAAGTAGAGTTTATTTCTGACCAGATTGTTGAGCTAACAGCCAGTAGGAGTAAGGCCATGATAACGAGGAGTACACAAAGAGTGAGCATAACAGCTGTCAAAATACACCTTTTTAATGTTTTTGATTTGTATTCTTTTGTATATACTGTACTTATCTCAACTGTAATGAAGAATAATCACTACCACAAGGCTAATGCATGATGTGAAATAAATTAGCATAATCAGCTAAATATATTTATTGTCAACAATTAAAGTCAAAAGTCAAATAGCCATTTATTGTCATTATACTGTTAAAAGCAATACAAAAATATCAAAGTTCATGCTCAATAATCCAGGTAAAAAATCCATTCAGTCAGGTCATCTGGATGTTTTTTTATTTATTTTTTGAGACATTTCATTCTTTATCCAAAGTACTTCATCAGCCGAAGGAACCACAACAAACTGAGTCCCACAAACAGTACACTCACATAGTGGACCAACCAGTTTGCTGGTGATAAGATGGTTTCTGGGGCCCTCCCTCTCCCCCGTCGACTCCTTTGAGGCAGCCATAGCCAAAGTGGTTGAAAACATCAAAGTTCATGCTCAATAATCCAACAGTTCAGTCAGGTCAGAACGAAACGTCTCAACAACAACAAAAAAGGAACCCTCCAGATGACTTGACTGAACTTTGTTCAATACAAAAAAAATTAATTATGAATCAATGGTTTAGATTAGACATTACATAACCAATATTAAATTGGTAAAATAATCCCCAGATGAAAAAAACCCCAGAGAAAATAATGGAATCAGAGAGAAGTCAAAAGCAAGAAGGTAAAGTTCTCTCAAGGTAAAGTTCTCTCTTTCTGAAACGTAGACGAGAGTAGACAAAAGTGGATTAATTTGGGGGCAATAAATCATGAACAGGGAGCATTAAAGTTAAAGGTGGATCTAAGATGATGTGCAAATGAGCTGTGGAAAAGCTATGAAAATATCCATAAATGATTGTGACTGATCGTAGTTCTGAACAAAGGATCTTTTCTGTTTTTTGACACACTTGTTTCAAACTGCTTCATGACTTTGAGTGAATTTAACCCCCAAATAATCATTTAATGATGTAGAAATTGTGATGGAAGCTTAAAACTTCAAATCAAAAGCACTAAAAAAGGCTTATTTTGAGAGCTGTTGTGGTTTTAAACTAACACAATGCAATATCTGACTCTAGTTAAGTGAAACATTGGAGATAAAGAGCTATCATATGAGCGTTATTAGTTTTTTAAGACAACTAAAGTGTCAGTCATTAGGGTCTTTCTCCCTGTGTTTTTATGGCTCTCCACGCTTGTTGCAAATTGGATCTAATTAAAGCACAATTTGGATGGTTATATTTATGCATCTGTGAATAGTGTCTATTCTGTTCACAAATTGCTTCAAAATGGTCTTGTGTCTAAATCATCAGCTTGAAAAAGAGCACTCAAGCCTCGCTCTCAATATGTTCTGTGCTCCTGTGCTTGCTTTGAAGCAAACATAAATATGGCTTTTTCAGGCTCGGTAATGGCCACAGTGTGCAGTTATTAGAATCTCTTTGATGTGGCAACTGTGCCAACCTGCTCGCTGTCTCTGCGAATTGATCTGGCTCAATTAGTGGGCCACAGAGATGGCGTTCAAAGGACCAGGCTCCCACACTCAACGCTGACACACATAGACCAGGTGAAATGCTTTGCATTCATTTACTCAGCTGGCCCTGAGAAGACAACCCGCAAATAGACGCGAGTATTGGAAAATCAATGGCGCAGCTTTAGTGTTAAGGAAAGTGTTCACTGAGAATGTTTGCCACATTTTTCAAGCTGACCTTTCTTTAATTTCCCACGACCATACGCTTAAATAGATTCAAAACATAACTTTCTTTTAAATCTGTTTTTCAAGCATTTTGCTTGGTTTTCCTGTTCCTCTGAGTGCATGTCAAGCTCCACTCCTCATATCTACCCTGAGTCAGATAACCCATTTCAATTTGTCTTCATCAGTCATGCTAATTAACTCATTGATTAGATTCCACCTTCAGTCCCCCCATATACCCACATGTCTGCATTTCCTCCATCATTCTTTCATCCATCCCCTTCCTCTCAGTGTTCGCAGCTCAGCAGTGTTGTCACATCACATTTTTGATTCTCAACTCCAAAAAACATACAATTATTATCTGATGTATTCTTGATGGTCAATCTTAACGGTCCACGTTTGGTTCTGCCAGAGTGTTTCCACTTTCAATGATGGACAGTAGACTGACGCATGCTAAGTAATCCAGGTAGAAAAATCTAACAAAGTTAAGTCACGTCCTCTGACCGGATTCTTCCCGTTCCCCAGAAACAGTCCCCCGGCACAAACACAGTAATGTTGTATATGTTGTTCAGTGTCAGGAGGGCTGTGATCAGTTCTACATCGGGGAAACTAAACAGCCACTGGCCAAAAGGATGGCCCAGCACAGAAGAGCAGCATCATCAAGCCAGGACTCTAGTCTCCAGGCCAGTGGTCACTCGTTCAGGGATGACTATATGCACATCCTTGTTAGAGAGGAACGTTAGTTTGAGAGAGGAGTGAAGGAAGCCATCTTTGTGAAGAAAAACCATCCATCATTAAACAGGGATGGAGGCTTCCATATCCAGTTGTCACCCTCTTACAATATACAGTATATAAGTGTTATGTGTTGTCATCATTGTATGTTCTCATACAAGATGAAATTGGTTCTCTGCATTTAACCCATCGCACCTGGGATACACCCAGCGATGTAAGCTGCCCAGGGAGCAATTTAGGATTGGTTGTCCTGCTCAGAGACACCACGAGATGTGCAATGACCGGGGATCAAACCCAGGACCTTCGGGTCCCGAGTCGGCTGCTCTGCCCCTACACCATCTCGTCCCCAATGTTGTTATCCCTAGTATCACCCAGCCCTCTGTGAATAGCAAGCAGCCATCAATGACCAACAGGCTGATGGTCCCCCTTTATCATGTGAACAGCTAGTTTTGGCTGTCCACAGCATACTGGTTGATCCACTACGAGAAGGTGCTATTTATAAGACTGAGTTTATTGCAGCTCCTCAGACTGTCAAAAGTCATTTGGATAAGAGATGAAACGTTTCAACAAGAAGAATCCTTCCAGAGGACCTGAATTAATTTTTGTTAGATGATGGACAATAATTTGCCTGCTTGCAATGAAAGGCGAACTGTTAGCCAGCGAAGCCCTAAAACCTTCAAAACTGCTTCACAACATGGGGACTAAGGGTGCATTCACACCAGCCCTGTTTGTGCAACAAATAATGGGGACCCCGGTTATGGAGGACATTTACATCCCATGGTGTTCTCTGCTTACTGAAAAGGACCTGAGACTTTATTCAAACGTGTCAGCTTAAATTCATACCTAATTTAGTCAAACATTTTATTTGATTGATGAAACCCACTCACCACAGCAGCATTAGTCCATATGCCAACTTTAAGGCGCTGCTCACATCCATTTACATGCTTGTGTGAATGTACACTTCATTTGCCTCAGAGTCACTCTTTATAAGTCACATTTAAAGTAGTTTTGCTTGGTGCAACATGTGTAAATTAGAGCTCACATTACTGCCAACCTTGAAACTTTTTGTTTGCCGTTTAGTCAGTTTTATTGTTTCTTCACTCTTAATTTTCAACAAAAAAACTATTTCATAAATATTTGATTAAAACACAATTTAGTGATCAGTACAGGGTCTAGATGATGTTAAAGAGTACCTTCCTTCAGACCATCATCACATTTCTCATTATTTAGAAACCACTTTCCTCTCTTCTTACCACCTCGTCTTGCTCTTCCCATCCCTCACCACCTCTCTCTGTAATGAATTTCATGGGTATGCCATGTTAAATTATCCTGACTGTTTCCATTTCCACTGGCTTCAATCATATGTGAGCGGTCCAGACTAAGAGGGAGCTGGGAGCCCAGGCAGAGCAGATCAGGGCTGGAGTTGATGATTTGCGCTCTGACACAAAGTCGGTCGCTCATTCTGCCTAATGAGGAAGAGGAATGCCAGATTTAACGTGTCTCTTTTTGTTCTTTTCATCTCACTGCTTCTGTTCTTGTGAGAGGTTTGCATGTGGGCAGAGACCACAAAAGAAGAGGTGATAAGAGCGATAAGGTTTCACATATGATTAACCTATCACTTTGAATAGTGCAAAGTATGTTTCTTCCAGTTTGTTTTTGTGCATTTTCACCTGACAGCACTTATTATTAATTATTTACCATCCTGTCTGTGCTTGTAGAATACAGGAAATACTTTTATATGGGAAAAAGAGGTCAGCATTAAGATCAAAAAGGAGCAGAGCACAAGAACCTATCATGTACCGTGTTTTCTGGCGTATAAGTTGCACCGGAGTATAAGTCGCATCAGTTAAAAAAAAAGCTGCATGAAGAGGAAAAAATATATATAGAAGTCGCTTCGGCTTATAAGTCGCATTTATTATGCGTTTATTTCAAGGTCAAAACAGCTTCATTTCGCCTGGGTGGCTCCATCCATCCATCCATCCGTCCATCCATCCATCCATCCATCCATCCGTCCATCCATCCATCCGTCCATCCATCCATCCATCGTGGCTGGAGCTGTTAGCTCTCCAGCATTCCTCCGCCAGCACCAGCTGAGTGAAGCGAGCACAAACGGGATGACTGGCTATTGCAGTTTTTCGAAATTTAACAAGATTTAACAAAGACAATTATTTTGCTTGACATTATAGAAAGGTGAGTCTCAGTTTAACTTTTCCTTAATAAATGCACTTTAATGGTCAAAACAGCTTCATTTCGCCTGAGCGAACAGACGTGTTTGCTCCAGGTGTTCCTCCCCGTTCTACCGCCAAAGTGGGGACGAAGGTGACTCGCGGCTCTACATTGACCACCCCCCTTCCAGCACCTCGCTGCTTCCCGGGACCGTGGATCACGCGCCTCGCAGCCCTTCCTCCTTGCTCTGGCAGCAAAGGAACACTGTAGAGCTCGCAGCCGGAGTCGTGATTAATGGATTGATGGATTGATGGGTGGAGGTGTGGCGCACCACCGCGGAGCCTTCTTGCGCCTCTAGCAGCTGCAAATGGTAATGCTTACTCTGGTTCATGTCAGAATGAATGGAAATTTCAAGCATCAGTCAAAAACTGCATTATGAATATATATAAGTCGCTTCAGTGTATAAGTCGCAGGACTTGCAAATTTATGCAACAAACAGTGACTTATACGCCAGAAAATACGGTAAGTCCCACAACTATGGCTCTTACTTCCAGGAGAGGAACGTATAAATGGATAAGAAAATGAATAATGGAGCCTAAAGTGGGGTATAATGCAGGATCTTTCTGCTGCACGGTTTTCTCCAGGGTCTGAATGTGGAGATGGTCAGCAGTTCAGGGTGGAAAATCGAAAGGGGACAGGTAGATGTATAGCACATGAGTGTCTTAGCCCTCCTATGGGGTGATTTCAGATCATTACCTTTCCATCAAAGTGTATTAGAAACAAAAGAAAACATCAGCACATTCTTAAACTCACTCCAAGGATCCACATGGGTTGTAGCAGTAAAAGATCCTGTCATTCAAATACTGCTTTTCTGCACAAGTATTCAGGGCGTCTCTTATCTAGAAGTTACAGAATTATCTGATACCTTTTTTTTTTTTTGTCTCTGCAGTGTCAATATTTTGTACGCATGCATTGCGATGTCGGTCTTGTGAGTGCACGCTGACTTGTTATTTCTGTGTCGCTCTCCAGTTATCTCCGGGTGTCTTTGTTCTGTCTGTCACTGGTTCTCATTCCTCTTTCTCATCTTTAAAAGCAACTATTCTCTTCCCTTCATTTACCTTCCGCTTGATATTTTGCCCGAGTGTTTGTTTCTTGTGCAATGTTTGTTATAAATTTATCTTCCGCTTCATTTGCAGATTCTTTGCGGCGTCTTTGTGTTGCTGCAGTGCTGTGTAAAGAGAGGTTGTGCGTCTGCTTCTTGTTTTATCTTTGCATTATCGTTTTGGTTATCTGAGTGCTGTTTTCCCCACGTTATCATCTGACACGATCAGAGAGGTGACCTTTCTCATTGACCGCTTCTTAACACGCTCTCTGAGATCTCTGAGCTGCTTTTTGGAGGTTTAGCTGGTGGCTATGGTGATTACTGACTTTCAGGTTTTGCATTTCACCTTCTCTCTTTTGGGATCTATTTTTATTGCCTAATGCCAAAAGGCAAAAACAGAAAATAATGATTTTTGCCTGTGTGTGTGCCTGAGTGTGTTTGTGTGCATGTGTCTTGCCAAAATATATTATAAATCCCTGGACTTTGATGAACGCTTCAAACAGAATCAATAAGTTTACGTCTATGACTGAATATTTTTTGTTGTGAGTCCAATGAGCTTAAAAAAAACACATAAATTGACTATAACTCAGTCAGTTTACAGATATTAACCATAAGTTTGATGTGGCAGTAGCTGAGATTATTCACAAACACATTCATTCAACCTTTAAACAGGTAAATCCCATTGAGCCCTGAGGACTCATTTACAAGAGAAAACTGATTTCAACAAAGAATGATGACAACAAAGGACAACAGCGACAACAATAAACAGTTATAAAAAGTCATATAAATTTTCTGACTGTGCAAGATCTTTAATATTTTGCCAATAATTGTTAAGAGTGTGTTTAGTGCAACTTTTAGGAGGTTATCAGTGAATATACTTCTATGACTGATTAAATGTTGGAGCCAACCAAATTCAAAATGGCAGCCAATTGGCCCCTAAAAACACAAAAAAAGCTGCATATCCTGTCAATTTTACAGATATTGTGTTGAAATGTGACATTATTTTAGCTGAGTTTTTCAAAATCCATACTCCGTGTATACTTATTGTGCAAAATTATGATTTAAAACTTTAGCGTTAACTGTTAGTCAACCCGGGCAGCACGGTGGCGCAACTGGTAGAGCTGCTGCCTCTCAGCGAGCAGGTCCTTGGTTCAAACCCCGGTTCAGGGGCCTTTCTGAGTGGAGTTTGCATGTTCTCTCCGTGCATGCGTGTGTTTTCTCCGGGTACTCCGGTTTCCTCCCACAGTCCAAAAACATGCATGTTAGGCTGATTGGTAACTCTAAATTGTCCCTAGGTGTGAGTGAGAGAGTGAATGGTTGTTTGTCTCGTTTGTCTCTATGTGGCCCTGTGATGGACTTGCGACCCGTCCAGGGTGTACCCCGCCCCTCGCACAGTGATTGCTGGACATGGGCACCAGTGACCCCCGTGACCCAAAATGGAATAAACGGGTAAAGATAATGGATGGATGGATGGATGTTAGTCAACCCTGTTCATTGTTTCCCCTAGAGCAGTGGTTCTCAAACTGGGGTCCCCGGACCCCCGGGGGTCCACGAGCTGGTGCTTACGGGTCCGCCAAAAAATAAACAAATAAGTTAATTAGAAATGTATATATATCTATATATATATACAGATATTTATTTATGGTTAATATTATTATTTTTTTTTAATAATCATATAGATGTTTAACAGTCTGTTAAAATACACCACAATGCAGAAAATCACATCTACTTTATTCAAAATTTTCTGGTGGAGGACCCCCAGACCCCGCCAGCCCAACGCTATTTGCGTTCCGGCATTGATCGGTTTACAAATTAAGCCTGTTACATGGTATGACTACTGCTGTTATGATTCTGTTCAGTTTTATGTGAAGAGTTTATTGTAGTAATTTGAAGAAGTGGCAATATGTTTACGTTAGCGTGACAGAAGCAGAGGGCTAGCTCCTTTAGCTAGCTGCATGCCTGTATTGTCTGTCGCTAGCTTAGTGCTACGTCAGTGCTGACAGTTGTCAACAGCGGGGGGGGGACAGTTTGGTTCTGTTGACAAAGCGGGGCGCCCTGCTTGTGTAATGGTAGGGGAAACACTGCTGTTTGTTAGAAAAATTATATCATTGGATAAATTAGATAAAACATTTATAAGGTGTTTTTTCAATTTATATCTTTAACTGCATCACTTTTGTAGTGAATTCAATTCAAAATGGTTTCCACTGTTTAATAAAATTATCCTACATAAAATGGACTAAAACTCTAACAGTTTTAGTTCACTAAAGTATCTGAAATTGTGCATAACGTTATTTTTAAGGTTTGATCACAAAAAAAAAAAAAAAAAGAAGTCTTTGGTATTATGAATTCCTTAAAAAAAACGCAAACCTTTATTTATTACATTTCTTTAAAGTTTGATTTACTTTGATGCTTTTTAATCATTTTAATCATTTTTTTTTTTTTTTTTAGATTTGTTCTTTCTCAAACACGTTCAACTCTTTGGGGTATATTTGTGTCTCTACAACTGTGATTTGTCTTCCTCCGTCATTTGCCTGTGTTTACATGGCCGCAAGTGTGCATTGTTACATTTGATTCAGAGCATGATGTGATTTGTAGCAGATGGCTGCCTTCCTCCAAAGGAGTCTGACAGCTGAAGAACGTTAAAACTGAGAATGGTAGACAAGCTGGAAAAGGGAAGAAAAAACCAGAGATGTGATTACCATCAAGCCACCGGCTCAGTGGAGGAAGCATCCATCCGCATCTTTCTCTCTGCTTGGGATGTGACATAGATACAGAACATCTCCCAGGCTAATTTGTAGAGAAGTACACACTTTTTGCAAATTCATTTTGAAGTAAGCAGTCAAACAGAATCAACTCTTCAGCCTTCATATACTAAAATAAGACTAGAAACCCTTACAACTAAATGCTGTTTGTGCATCAGTCGGTAGCTAATGCATGCTTCCCTTCCTCTTTGCACAGTATCATCGTCTTCATGAGAAGTCGAAGCTTTTTCATGCAATATGTTTCTGTAGCTCCACTATAGCACAGAGTCAGTATACCCTTATTAACAGGGTACAAACTCCTCATTAATGTCAGAACTAGGAAGAGGCAGCCTTGACGAGTGAGCTTGTAGGGATGCACCGCCATGTCTAATAATAATCAGTCTCTTAGAGGCACCACTGTGAGATTAAGCTAACGTATAGCAAAAAAAACATTGCAACATCCCATCATTCCCTGTCTGGACTGACTGCTCCTTAGTACGTTCAAAAAGAGCCCATGTTGTTAATAATACTTATCAGTGGTTTTGGTCATTTTTTTCAGTAACATTTTTCTCTAATAAAGACTTTTTACTAAGTCCTGTTATTATATAATTTGTTTAGAACTTCTTTGGAATTACCTAAATCGGTTATTTATATTGGCAGACATCATGCACCTTGTATTTCTGTAAAAATAAAAAGTTAACAAAACACTTGTGAATGTTTCTTGGCATAATTTTAATGAAGTCACAGTCTTGGGTTTTCTTAGGCCTTGTCCCAATGAACAGGAATATTTTGTGAAACAAACTTTTTTAGTTTTAGGTGCATCTCTCTCAACACACCAAAGTCTTTGTTTACAAATGCTTTCTGAAGTAGAAACTTAACAAAAACTGTGTTTTTGGTGTATACATGTAAAACTGACATACTGAAAGTTTGAGAAATATAGTAATGACACAGGAGCTGGCTTTGCGCTTAAGTATTGTGTTGTGCACTAACATGGAGCATATTTTTACAACTTTTAATATCTCTCAAATGTATTTAGACTCTGTCACCATGAAACTTTACCCATGCTGCTGCTGTTCTTCCTTTGTATTTTGATTAGTTGTTCATGTCAGCATTGTTGCCATCTGCTGGTGTTGCAAGGGTTTTTATTGTTTCTCACAGGAGTGGTTCTTAAATCATGGGATTTTTTTGTTTTTACTTACACAAGATTTTTAAAAAAGCATCTGTTTACAGAAAGGGATCTGAAACTGTGCAGTCAATATTTTTAGGTGCCTCTTTTTTATTATCTTTAAATAATGTAATCAAAGTATCAAGAATTCAGAATGAATATATGAAATTACCCACTACTCATTTATGGGATCAATGAGATGATTGTTTTTTTCTTAATTAATATTTTTCAGTGATTAATACCTTTTATCTTCAATTTATTGTGCTGATACCTTTCACTATTTGTCCTATTTCCAACACTGAGTAAAGCTGTGGCTGTCCTTTTCTCTATTTAGGTCTAATTTTAGACCAGTTACTGAGCATCCATAGGAAGTGTCACAATACAATAAAGCAAAGCTAATTCAGTCTTCTGCTGCTACAAGACAATACGTTTTTTGTTTAAAGGTTTCGCAGGCTGCAAAGAAGCGCTTTTTCCCCTATGAATGAATCAAATTTTCAATCACCATGGAAACGGTCACACCCTGCCTCAAAAGCTGACAGTAAGACGTCTTGTTGCCTTGAGCAAGAGGAAGATGGTGGGGAAAGGAAGCGAGAGAAGAAGGGTAAGGGAAGATGGGATCTGAAGAACCAGGGGAAGTGGAGATGTGACTCCAATCAAATTATTGGCCAATCAAGTCATAACGTGAGTAATTCTAGGCTTACATCAATGGCCCTAATCTCATTGCTCGTGCATTAGGGGCTCAAAGGCAGGCTCTTAGCGAACATGCTCAGTGGGAGGTCTTGGAGATAAAGGTGCTTTGATGAGAGACGAGAGATTTACTTTTGTTGGACAGGCAGTATGTTGTTTTGCAGAAATGATGGCTGTCTGTGCTTTATGGAATGAAAAAAACAAGAAAATGGAAATTTACATCACCCTTTTGTCCCCATCTGCTTCAATGCTATTGTTCAAAGGCAAACATTTTATAAATCCTATTACAGAGAGAGATTATGTTTTTTTTTCTCTCCACTGCCCATAGGGTCCTTGGCTACATTTGACTCATGTTTGAAGTAGAAGTATCATCTATCCTCTAATGAGTCCTGCCAAAGACCTGATTAGCATTTTTTTGTGGATATATAATTTTAAAAAACTGTTGACCTCTACATGTCAGTAAATCTAGGCTGCGTGGAATTATCGGGGGAATATTTGTTATACCTCCGAGGCCGATGTAAGGCGGCTCGCCAAGAGAACTTACACCTGGACAAACATAACAAAGAGGCCAATCATTGAACAGAAGGGGCCAACCTCTCAGAAAGAAAGAAGAGTTTCCAGCATCCGACACTGGTACTGAGTACTGATCGTGCTCAGTTTCAGCATCCCAGGGCTTTTATGAGATAATAAAATAAAAATTAAAAAAACTGACATGGTTTCTTACTGGTTTGCATGGAGAGTTCGTGAATTAGTGACCTCTCTTCATCCCGTCTTGCACGGACACATGCCTGCGCAGAAAATCTACTTTCTTCCTGCAAACTGGGATCTACATTGCCGAAACAGCTGCCAAGAGAACAGCTTGCCTCTGAGAGAAAGTAAGAGAGCAAGCACTGGAGAGAATGAAGGTAATCAGTTTTTGGAAAAGATACGGCCTCTCTGTTGCTTGCCAGGAGCTGGTTTGTGTTGTGGGTTTTTTTTTCTGGCGAGTGTGGCCCTGGCCTTTTGGCTCAAGCCACCCACCCATCTCTGTGCGGTTAATTCAACAATGAGGGGCTTTAGGTCGTAAACCATCAGAAAAAACAACCAAACAGAATGAAGTTTTGGTTGTGTGTGTTGCTGTGGCTGTGCTCTGGGAGTGCAGACATTTTCTCTTTTTTTCTAATTTCAGCCATATGCTTATTTGTCTATGACAGTCAGGCTTATTGTTTTGATTCCATAACAAGTCTCCCTAAGTGAGCAATCACCTTCTTTTTTTTTTTTTTGAGTGCTGGCAGTCTGCCTTTTTGCAACATTGTGGCGTGTGTGCCTGTTCTCCCACACACTCATTCTGAGGAACAAATCTGACTCCATCACAAATGACTGATTAAAACCATTGTACCCATGCAACACTGGTTGAACAAATGTAACAAGCTTATGCATGGTGGATCCAGTTTGACATGTGCCACGTTCTATACAGACCGAGCGTGAATAAACAGGATCGTCCCTCCTTTCTTTAATAAAGCTCGTCAGCTCAAGAGGAAGTGACAGGTTCCATAGTGTTGCTGGTTAACACAACAACCTATAAATAACCTCATCTTGTAAAACATATGGCCTCCTTATTCAGGCATCATACAAACAAGGCTGTGTAAGTGAATTAGGGTGTCAATCATAAAGGAAGTAGGAGCAACAAGGCTTTTGTGTTGTCCAGAACATAAACCAATGTTTTATATACAGTATAATGTAAGCTTGACATGTAATTATGGATTTCCCAACATTGTTCTTTGTTTTATCTTTATAAGGTATGCAGAGTGAAATTCACTGCACACATGGGTCATATTAACTACATAGAAAATAGGATGCCTTTTTTTCTGGTGAAGTCATATTGTCTTTCAGACTGCATATTTCATTTATCAAATCATGACTAACTTTAAATGGATCAGGTAAATGCTGGAGTTGGATACAACACAGTAATTTCTTTGCACGGACTCCAAAGTTTTTCTGTAAAAAGCAATTTAAAAAAGCCCTCACGTAGGCCTGTCGCGATAAACAATAAACCAATGAATCGCATGATGAATGAAAATTATCGACCTCATTTTCATTTATCAGCTTTATCATTTCTTCGTGTCTCTCAACTCTGTTGCTCTTCACTGACCCCTCCCTTTCTATTTTCTCTTTAAAATCAGTTTTAACCGTCCAAAATCGCGTTTTGGGATCGTTAAAAGCAGCTAAGCTGAGAAGCTAAGCTACGAGCTAAGCTAACAGGCCGACCTTGGGAATAAACCTCCGTCTTGTCAAGATCCAAAATTCACGGTTGAAACCCGTGCCTTCGTGTAAAAAGTTGTTTTTCTCTGCAAAAAGAAGCTGAAAACATTTTTACTGATTTTTTTATTAAACGCTTTGTGTGAAAATGCTATGCTAAAGAGCTCAAATCGCAGTGTGTCCGCTATGTCACCATGTTAGCCCATGTCAGGTCAAGGGCCCTCGCATTTTTCTTAAGAGACATGCTGCTCAACTAGCCATGCTTTTGTTCAAACAATCTTATACTGCCATCAGGTGGTTCAAAAAGGTACTGCACTCCAAACAAATCAAGATTTCTTCTAAAATTTGACAAATTATTGTTAAATTTCAAACAATATTATCGTTTATCGCAATCATTTCTGAGACAATTAATCGCCCAGCAAAATTTGTTATTGTGACAGGCCTACCCTCATGAAACATTTTTTACATGTTAGAGTATTCATTTTGCTTGTTGTATAGGGGCACATCTGCATATTATTTTGCCGTTATAATAATTTAGTGCTGTTGTGTTTTAACTGCATGCAGTAAATATTTACTAATTGCTGTTTTATAGTATTTGTTTCCGCATTGTGTATGTTTCACATTGAGCGCTCTTTTCTGTAACACAAAGCCATTGTTCCAGCTTTTATCTGTAGTAGTTTTACATGTTATGTTTTATTTTTATGAATATTTTACCATCTGGTGCATTTAAAACCACTTTTTTTTTTTTTTTTTTACGCTGGCATGTTTACAACGTTAATATTTTTTGTATTCCGTCCCTTAAAATTTAACTGACAAACAAAATACTGCTGCGCAAAAAAAAAAAAAAACAGGAAGTTACTGTGTGTCCTTTGGTTAAAACTAGTTGTGTGTTTAAAGGAAATATTGCAAGCTGACTAGTTTATTACAGCCGAGATGTTTTCCCAGCCTGCAGTCTGGGAACCACTTCAGCATGTTTGACTCGATAATCCAAGAACCAGAGCTCACTGATGCAGCATCAATTAAAATCAAGGCAACGGGTCGATTAGCCCTTTAAAGGATGCAGAGGAGCTGAACTGCATATTGTATGAACCCGTTGCTTTTCTCCCAGCTGTAGGGAAGATACATAAAGGTTCAACACGGGGGAGAGTTTGTTGTTTACATGCAGTGCAGACTTATACAAGTGTGTGCTGTCACACTTTTAATCACTTAGGAAGCTTTTGAGACACAGTACAGCAGCTGGGGGAATAGCTTTCACTGTTTTGCTGTTTAGGGAGGCAGAGAGGAAGGAAGAGAGGAAGTGATATGCTTCTGTTGCTCCTCTGGCTACTATTTACCCTCCTCTTTTCCTCCATTACCCTCTCTTCCCCTCTCTTTTAACTCTCTACAAAGGTATGCTTAATACATAAAACTCTAATTGCAATCACAGCTGCAGCACTTGTCCATCTGAGGACTGCACCAGGTCCTTCATATCCATCTCCATCCCCCTCGAAAAGGAGAGGTATTTTAGGAGTGGCTCTAAACTAATGCACCATTCTTTTCAGGATTTTAGCCTTTTTTTTCCTCGTCTAATCTTTTTTCCAGCTATTCTATTTGTTGTTGTTTTTTGTTCTGTGCAAAACCAATTTTATTACATTAATTCTAGTTATTAGTGGGCTTTGCATATAAACATCAAATGGTTTGGTGCGCAAGAAATGAAGCACATCCACAAAGACATAATCATAAAAGCACACGCGACAGTCTGGCCTTGTATTAGTTTTAATTTAAAGTTATCTGATTTGTAAAGATGGACACTGAACAGAACTAAAAGTTTTGACCCGGATGCCTGTTATCCATATTCTAAAAGTCCACTGGCCAGAAATATTGTTCTCTACACCAAGAAGAAAAAATATCCAACTATAGCCAATAACTTCCCAGATTAAATATTTGCTGACATTTACTAACAAGAGCGTTAATGAAGAGGAGCGCTGATCAGTGATCAGTTTGTAGGACCAGTTTTCCAAATAGTACAACATGATTTATGACAGAAAGGTTTTGTAATCAGGAAATAAAATCATGTTTTATGTCAGATAAGTTCATGTATCCGACTGTGGAATATGAGTTTTACTTGCTGGACCACTTCTCTCTGCTCAACTGTTTTTCACCTCCCATCCTCCTCTCACCTCCTCCAGATGAAACGCCAGGCAGTGTTTCTCTCTCACCCTTTTTTCACCGGCTCTCACGCTCTTTCTTTCTCGCTCTGCATTAATGGATGCAAATGGAGGCGTGTGTGAGGGAAAGGAGCTGACATTTATGCCTCTGATTAGAACATGCAGCCCCAACGCTTTGTAATTGATTGCAGCCGCAGACAGCACACACTCACACCCAAACTAGCTCTTAAAGGCCTGTACCACTTTCTGCATCCTGTTAGTGCGCTTTACCCACACACACAAAAGAATAACACACTCACACTTTTTTCATACATTTATGCTGCGTGCATATACACAAAGGTATCCATACAAGCATCACTGCATCCATTTGAATAAGAAGTTTTTAATGGTTTCTGGGTTCAGAATTTTAGGCTAAGTCGTGGCAAAGCCTAGCTGAGATAACTGAAGATGTTGATCCGCTTCCTCCTGATTGATGCACAGGCACAGCACTCGAACTGGGATAATCTCGAAAACCATGTTGAATTTCAAGGGAATGAGTTGATGTTTACTTGACGGGGTCAGATAAGATGGACTTGACTTAACACACTCATAAAACAGAAATGTCACTATATAAATGTCGGCTATAAAACAGTATTATGTTTAATTACTCAAAGTATGCGAGTTATTTGCATTAACTTAAATTAGTTGTGTTGTTTGAAAGTAAAAATGTTAACTTAAATGTTAAATGATAATGTTAAGTTCTCCAACTCAACTCTGTGAAGTGAAACGGAAAGCACTTTAAGAGTAGTTTGTCCCTTGCTGGACACCGTAGATATACAGTATACAGTATCCTCTCGATTAATTCTTAATCGTGTGATTCCCCTGACCTGCAGCCCATGGAGATACATCCCTCTGTTTTCATCTGCAGCAATCCTTTTAAATCAAGGTATGTATACTTTGTACATCTTTTCATTGCCACTTCATATTGTAGTTAGTGTTAAGTGTATTTCATTCATTAAATTTGTTGGAGGCTGAGGTAAATTAGGGGAAATATGCTAATTCGGTTATGCCATCTCTGTTTTGCAAACTACTCCTGGGTGTTTGCATTTGTTTTTAACTAAACCAGTGAAAAGTCAATGATGGATTATCAAATCTGTGTTACGATGTATGTATTTGTATGTTCTGTAAAGTTTTGATTCAGATAGCAGTATCGAAAATGCCAAATTGACGATGCTAGCTGTTAGCTTATTTAGCTCCTCTAGCTCGGTTCGGCGCCAATAAAGTAAGGAAGATGGATGTCTTTATGGAACCGGTCTGGTGACATCGAATTATATAAAATAATGCTTGGCCACAAGATAATCCATCTTCTGTATCGGAATGTTTGTCAATATGGATCTGTTAGTTTAGTGTTCTTCATTGTTCACAAGTTAAGTTCACGAGTGGCTTTGTTATTATTGTCATGAAAGAGTGAGACGGTAATTTTTAAACAGTAATTTAAAACGTGCCATGATCTCTTTCTCAAAGCAGCACATTTTTTCTGCTTCTGCATGCGTGTCAGGATTTAATTTATTCTAAAGTATTTATACTGAAAATAATAAAACTTAACTCCATACATGTACTGCTTGAAATAATAGCTTAATGTGACACACATTTACTACATTCAGATATGGATATTACAACTTGACACCGGAATTGTTCAAATTCAAATGATACTCAACCTTTGTCATTAAGAAGTGTTACAGGTTCTTGAAGACGTTTTTGAGGTCCATGAAGTTTTACCTTCTGTAAGAACTTCTGAAATATCCTTAAGAGATCAATAAAGTTCATGCTCAATCATCCAGGTATCAAATCCAATAATTCTCAATCAGGTCATCTGGACAGCTTCTTTTTTATAGAGACGTTTCACCCTCTATCCAGAGGGCTTCATCAGTCTGAGGAGCTCCAGTAAACCGTTTCCCCACCAAGCAGTAAACTCCTTAAGTGGACCAACCAGTTTGCTGGAGCTAAGATAGTTTCTGGGGGCCGTCCTGTCCCCCGTCGACTCCTCCCAGGCAGTCAGCCACAGCCAAAGTGGTTCAAAGCAACAAAGTTCATGCTCAATCATCCAGGTATCAAATCTAATAATTATCCTCAGACTGATTAAACCCTCTGGATAGAGGGTGAAACGTCTCAATAAAAAAGAAACTGTCCAGATGACCTGACTGAGAATTATTAGATTTGATACCTGGATGATTGGACTTGAACTTTGTTGCATTGAACCACTTTGGCTGCCTGCCTGGGAGGAGTTGACGGGGGGCAGGACGACCCCCAAAAACCATCTTAGCTCCAGCAAACTGGTTGGTCCACTTAAGAATTTACTGCTTGGTGGGGAAATGGTTTACTGGAACTCTTCAGGCTGATGAAGCCCTCCGGATAGAGGGTGAAACGTCTCTATAAAAAAGAAACTATCCAGATGACCTGACTGAGAGTTATTGGATCCTTAACAGATCTCTCATACCTCCTGAAGGACCCCTAAATGGACACTAAAAACCTTTTTAAGAACCTCAAACTTATTTAGAGACTTCAAGAACCTATGCAAGGGCCTCTTAAACTCTAGATCTGGGTCAGGGTCACACAAGACGGTCCTACCCCTATAGTGGCATGCAATGTTAAATTCACAAATGTGAGAATCTAGTAAGGATACTAATAATGCATTTTGGAGACAGGCGGAGAAACGTGAGGGGACAGGCAAATATGTCTGAAATTAGAGAAGAACGCAGTCGTGTAGTTGTTAGTTTTTTTTTTTTTTTTAGAAAGTACAGAGAAAAAGTGACCAGGGTTGTGTTTTTACAGCAGCTGAAGCTAATTTCTACTAACAGAACCCTGACATGCACAAACGAGTCAAGCAGTTGTTCAAATAATATGTTGCAGTTTAAAATCAGTTCTGTGTAATGAATAAATAAAACCATAACAGAAACAACTAAAGCAGTTCTGCTCATAAACAGTGAGGCGTGTAAGTGTAATTTTCACACAAGTTCACCTCTGCACCACTTAAAGTCAAAATGAAATCAAGCAATCAGGATGTGACTGAAGTAAGGACTTCAACTTTAATTCGATAGGTTTACCAAAAATATTGCAATATCCGGTGCATGCGTGTCAGGATTCAATTTATTCTAAAGTATTTTTACTGAAAATAATAAAACTTAACTCTATACATGTATTGCTTGAAATAATAGCTTATTGTGACAAATTTACCATACTACATTCAGATATGGATATTATTATAATATAATGACTATCAATAGCACCTTGTTTACACATGAACATTAAACTGTCTTTAATTATGAGGAAGTATTAATTGTTGTAATTTTAAACGTCTAGTTTGTATGATTGACTGCATGAGACTGTATGTAAACATCTGGACTGTACGAGGTCTAGTGAGACTGCACAAACTACTCCTCTTGTCCATAAAAGCTTTTTTTGTAATTTTGAGCTTTTAGCAAACGGGAAGTTTCACACAATATTTTGATTGGAAGGAGAATGAAAGTAAAGAACCAAATGAACAGGTTGCTCTGGAAACACACACTTATAAAGAAATAAAATAATAATCTGCAGCATGCCAAGGGCAGAAATGAGCAAAGTTTACTGCTTTTATAAAGTTGTTTTCCTTTATTGCCGTGTGCGTTTTGTGCAATCATGTCTTTATAAATGCATGTGCGGCTCATGCAGTTGAATGAGTTCATTTGTGGTTGCGTGTTCCATGTCGCCTGCCTACTGGATGGTTCCTTCCAGTTGTATTTGCTGTTTAAATGTGTGTGTGTGCTTGGATGTTTATGTGCAGATGCACCCGAGTGTGTTTGTGTCAATGTGTGAGAAGCAGCAGGAAAGAGTTGCAAGGTGCTGTACAGTAATTAACATCCCTCTCACCAGGGAGGCTCTGTGTGTGGAGCGCCCATTAAACACATTCAGGGACAAACACTGAGGCACAACCCTGTTCTGCTGACTGTAGCATGCCTCTGCCCCACCGTCACACACACACACAAACACTCCTAAATCACCTTGGCCTAAATCAGCAACTTGAATATGATAAAGGACACAGTTGCCATGCACCCGCTTGCCAACACAAACTGAGTCATATGCAAACATGTCACACTGCATAAATTACTTACCAAACCAACTGAAACAAGTTTTTATCAGGTAACAAGACGTAAGCATAACTAGAGAAATTGCATTTCCTGCGAAAATCCAGTTTAAATTCTTATTACTGAAGAACTTGCTGAAAAACAGCTGAAATTAGCTAAAAAAAAAAAAAACATGCTGAATTGTAGCTGAAATGAAAAAACAAGCCTTAATTAGCAGAAGAAAGTGGGAAAAAACACATTTTTCAGAATTGGGTATAAATTAACAGAAATTGGTACAAAAACAGGAAATTAGTTAAAGGCTTAAAATAGCAAAAATTAGCTGAAAATGCAGAAAGAAGCTTAAACTACCAAAAAGACGTAGAAAAATCTGAAGTGGGCTCAAAAAATGTGAAATTAGCAGAAAAGGTTCAAATTAGCATAAAAACAGCTGAAATCGCAGAAAAAGTTAAAAGAAGCATGATAAGCTGAAATTACCATGAAGACACTGAGTGTGAAAATTAAAAACTGCTGAAATTAGCTAAGAATACAAGCTTATATTAGAAAAGTAAACAGAAAGCATGTTTGCCCAAATAGGCTGAAAGAAGCCGAAACGAGCACCAAAAAGTGGAAATTATCTGAAAAAAGCTGAAATTAGCTAAAAATCAGAAAGAAGCTGAAATTGCCAGAAAGAAGTGGAGAGAGCACGTTTGCTTAATTAGGCTGAAAAAGGTTTAAACGAGTGCAAAAAATGTGGAATTAGCTGAAAAAGCTAAAATTAGCATAAAAACTAAATAGCTGAAAGAGCAGAAAAAGCTTAAACTTGCAGAAATAAGTTGAAAGGAGCATAACAAGCTGAAATTATCAGAAAGAAGTTAGAAGAAGCACATAAATGTAGTTGGCAGAAATAATCTGGAAAACAGCTGAAAGTAGCTGAAAAAAAGTGTTTGCAGAAAGAAGCTGAAAGAAGCTGAACCAGAACAAAATGTGAAAGGAGCAGTAAAAGGTTGTAAACAAATCTAAAGATGTAAAGGATGTAAAATGAGCTCAATTCATATTCTATGAGAAAAAAATGGCAGAAAAGGCTAAATGTTTCAAAAAGCTAAAGTTGCACCAATACCAAAATCATAGCAGGATTGTCCTGAAAGAGCTGAACGTTTTGATACACGAGTTGTTGAAAAAGTACAAAAATTGTGGAACGAGAAAGATGCTGAAAAATGGATCACAATAATGTGAATGCTTCGTAAACATTCACACATTTACGTTTCCCGATGTTCTAAAAAAAATTAAAAAACATATTTTTATAAAACATCCGGGTGTTTCGTTTGGCACAAATATCCCAAAGATGTAATTCCAGGATAAATAAATAAGTGAACACTATCTATCCACACATATAGCATGCAAAAATGTTAATTTATCTACTTTATCCTTGCAAAAACACATTCAAGGATGTACCATGACACACACACAGGGTGAGTGTGTGTGTGTGTGTGTGTGTGTGTGTGTGTGTGTTTGTGGAGGGGGGGGGGGGGGTAAAATTATGCAGTGTTAGCTGGCAAGCAGTGTTTGTGCTAATGAAGCTCTCTGTCCATACAGGCTGATAAGATGCTGACGACTCCACGTCTTCCAGAGAGATCCCCAGTGCAGCTGGATATTGAAGCAGGTGTAGCATGTGTAAAATGAGCTGAGCGTGTTTTTTTATTATTCAAATAAACCTGCTGTAGTTTAAAATAGACATACATCACTGTTGGAATTAAAACTGTTTCTTAGAGCATAGAGTGGTGCAAATGGTTGACTTGTTTGTGGTTAGCGTACAGAGCAGACTCGAACCTAAACAAAAGACTAAAATGACATCTCACGCACATACAGTAAAAATGTCCCCCCCACCCCCACCCCGTCCACATGTCAAGCCAGCAGAAGGAACAGTAATTAGTTAGTGCCCTCAGGACTCTGACAAGCTCTTTCTGACAAGAGGAAAGGGCAGGGTGACATTTCTGGTCAGCAAACTACAGTCACTGTGCTGCATACTTCACAAATTACTAGAGGGGTTGAGAGTTCAATTCCTTGAGCTTGCTCTGTGCTGATAGAGCCTTCAACCTTTGTAGATGACACTGTGCACAGATGGCATAAAACAGCCCCAGCGCTGCGTGTCCTTTGGGATGCCAGCACCTCATCTTCTTTGTTTAGACGTTTTAAAGCCTTGAGAGATCTGAAGGCCTCCTAAGTAGCTTCTATAAAAGACACTTTGTCCACTTGAATGCTCAAAATCTGATCAAGTGTTTTTGGTGGCCTTGCACAGTTGTGTTTATAGCAATAATGTCTCAGAACGTTGTAGTCTTCATTTTGGACACTGGTCGGTCACATTGTGAGATTATGAACCAACAGACTTATCTATGATTCAAAAAGGAACAAGTAAAAGTAGCTGGAAACAAAAAGAAAAGAAACATGACCTGGAAAGAGATAAAGACTGAAAACTGGAAGCTGCAGCGTCTTTATCTTATCTCATTTTGGTTTCTTTTTAGTAAAAGTATAATTAAAAGAAGTCCTTTTCCCCCACAACACTTTGTGTGGTTCCTCAGAAAGCTTTAAAGCACAAAACTGTACACACCTCATATCCTGACCATTTTGTTTTATGCTTGAGCCACAATCACAGTCAGATTACCGTATTTTCCACCATACACATTGCACCGCCCTATCAGTCGCACAAGTCCAAATATGTCTAATAAAGTGGAAACATCAATAAATACGTCGCTTCGCTGTATGCGTCGCTTCGCTGTATGCGTCGCTTCGCTGTATGCGTCGCTTCGCTGTATGCGTCGCTTCGCTGTATGCGTCGCTTCGCTGTATGCGTCGCTTCGCTGTATACGTCGCTTCGCTGTCTATGTCGCATCTATTATGTGTCACCGCTGACGCGTCGTGTTTTTGTTACGCATCACTGCTGATGACCTAGAAATGTGGGCTGAACCCAGAAATGTGAGCCGGTGTTGTGCCAAAAAATGATTGGCTGCCAAATGGTGGCCACGGAAGTGTGCACGGGAGGACTTTAACAAGAATTTACCAAGATTAACACTTAAAAACGGTTATTCACTTGCTCAAAACTATAGTCAAGGTGTGTCTCAGTCTAATTTTTCATTAATAAATGCACTTTGACGGTCAAATCGGCCGCATTTTCAAAAGCCGATACGTGGAAGTAGGTGCATGCATGAGAGGACACTCTGTGCTTTTTTTATTTTTATTTATTTAACAAGATAAGCACCTAGAAACAATTATTTGCTCGAAATTATAGTAAAGGTGTGTCTCAGTTGAACTTTGATTTAATAAATGCACTTTGATGGTCAAATTAGCTGCATTTCGCTGGGGCGATACAGCCAAATGAAACTGACTGGACGGTTGCTCCAGGTGAGATGGACGAAGGTGGGAGACTATGGCAAGCTGATTGTGTCTTTTATAGACACTTTTACCTATTACATGATACAACGGCATGCCATACTGCTCGACTGCCATCTAGCAGCTGAAAATATTAGTGTTCAATATTTTCAGTCAGAATGAATGAAAACGGTCATATCTCAGCCAAAAATTAATTTATAAATATGGGGGGAAATCCATAAATACGTCACTATAAGTTGCACAGCATGCAAATTATGTAAAATAACGCGACTTAGAGGCCAAAAAATATGCAAAGTTTATTTTAACTGTTTTTATTTATGGGTCAAGATCATGAGTGTCTAGCTGCCCACTGTTCAATCCTATGACCTCATCGTTTACAGTCTTGATTATTTTTTTTTTTTATCCAAATCAACCAATCATTAATTCTCTGTTGCCAAGACCATGTTGCAAGGTCCTCAGCTGCTGCTCTGATACCTCACCGTTTTTCTTGTATTTCATATTTTTCTCACTTATTTTCTTTAAATGTTGCAAAACGATGATCTTACCTGGTAAGATACTGCTGCTTGTTCAGAAAAAAAAATTTGATGTGTTATCGCAAAGCTGAAAAAGATTTTATTCCTATGGAGTGTCAAACAACATGGCTTTTCTCTGCTACGGAGCTGCGATCTCTGACTAAAGAAAATATTCCAGTGATGAAGTTAATTTGAGTTATATTTGTAGCTCTGGTTAGAAATAAACGAAGCTGATAGTTAACTTCGCAAGAAACGCATCAGACACATCTTCTCTGCAACGGGTTTGTAAGAATGTAAGCATATAAACGTATAGATAGAACAAAAAACTAAATTTACAATCACAGTCTCATCTAGCACATGGATAAAATCTAAAGGTTCAGATCTTTTGAAGTGGGATTATGTGGAAAGGTAACCAGTAGTTAATATCTTATCTGTTTTAGAATGACCTCAGTTTGGAGAAGTCGTTCAGTTCTGACCTCACAATCTAAGCGTGGGTGAGACCTAAATGGATTACAGCAAATTTTAAACGTCTATTCTCAGACATGTTTAAAGCCATTTCATAAATCATTATATTGCCAACAACACTTCATTACATATGTATTTAAATAGAATGTTTTGCTAGTGCAGAGACGACAAGCTGGAGCATTTCTTGTGCGACCCGGGGCACTTCCTGTAGGAATATGAGAATAGCTCTGGCAGAATAACCATATAATGCGAAACCGATGTCTGCGTAATAATATATAAATAGTCCACGTGATTTTTTTTATTGCAGTTTTAAAATGTTAATCGTTCACTTTGCTTCCTATTAAGGTTTTATTCCATTCAGGAATAAACTATTTCTCAGAAATGAGTTTGTTTTAAAAGTTATCTACAACATGTAGGATATTCGTTGTTCATAACCTTTGCACAGATTGCCACTTTAAAAGAACTATCATTTATTTTCTATAATGATTTGCATGGGACTTCAAACAACTTTATTGTTATAAACATGTTTAACATGATTTTTGCATTTTAACACATCAGGTTTTCATTGAACTTTAAGATGATTTCTTACTATCAGTATCTATTAAAAATTAGCTGCACCTGCACCTTTTGTCACAAGGAACTCTGCATTTTGATCTTAGTGGTTCAGTAATGATTAAATGTTATCTATTTTGCAAATTTCCTATTTTTGTCCAGAGTGGAACAAGGCTTCTATCTCTTCCTCCCTCCCCTCTTTACTGTCGCTTGATCATTCATCATCTGGCTCCCCACCCCTCACTCCCCCAATCTCCATCTGGCTTTATACTGTCTACCATCTCATTCTTTATCCTCCCTTCAACCCATCCTCTATCCCTCTCCATCTCCCCGCTGCTTGCCGCTCCCTAACAGCTCAGTGTGAGTATCAGCCGCTGTCAGGCCGACGCATCACGGCACATGGCAGGTTGGCAGGCTGACCTTGTCCTGCACTTCCTGGGATCCACGCTGCAGCCCAGCTAATCCAGCTAGCGTGCCTGGCCGAGGAAACATCTGCTATTTTAATTACCAAATGATGTATTTTAATCCCACTAACTCAATCCGACTGCGGTTATTTCAGTGTGAGCGACTGCAGCTTATGCGAGTATTTTGTTTTCAGCAGTTACTCAGAAATTCCTATTTCTGAACGGCGATGTTTACAAAAAATAAACTCTCTTATAAAGACAAATGTGCTTGATCTGTCTGATGAAGCTGATTAAAATTTACACTAACTGATGGTTTCATTTAAAATCACACAAGTATCAGGTTTCCGACGAAAAGACGCGAGTTGGCTAGTCCCCGTCTGTAGTTCTCAAACTGAAAGCAGATAAAAGTAAACACAGGGAAGCCAGATGGTTCCTGCTCACAGCTCTGCCACTGGCAGCCAAAATGATCTGCACAAGCCGACAGAAATGACTTGCGTAGTGCGTCTGTCTGAGATGTTCTATCTGAACACACGATGGATGTACGTTATCAGTTCGGTTCAAATGTCAGCTTTTTATTCAACAGCCTTTGACTGCTGAAAAGTGAAAATGTTTTTTGTCAAACTGTTTTAATGAAGTTTTCTAACAGCTGTTTGTTGCCAACATTTGTCTGTATAGCAGCTGTATTTTGATTACTTCTTATTAAAGCTTGTGATCCGAACTTGATTACCTGAACATCCGTAGCGGTATATGTTTGTGCTGTGGTTTGAATATCATTAGCATTAATGTAATCACATGTAAAGCATTACACACCAAGAAGTAATTAAGCATAGGATTATTTTGGGCTGGCGATGAATTCAAGCTCATTCTTTGCTCTGATTTAACAGATTTTAACTTTTTTTTTTTTTACACATCGTATTATCTAATTGTGCATAGGATGTGCTGTTTAAACAGCTTCAACCTTGTGGTGAGCAACATTTTCTTTCCAGAAGGCCATCTTGGCGTTTAAAGCGATTAAATGACCTTACTTTGGAAAGAAGAAAAAAAAGTTATTTTGAAAACGCCCATCATTTTTGTGACAAAGTACATACTGTAGATGTCATTTCAATGTCGGTATTTTGTTACTTTTCAAAGCATTTGTTGTAAACGTACCATATTTTTCTGTGCTCCGGATTATAAGGTGCGATATCAATGAACGGGTCTGTTTTCATACATAAGGATTATAAGACGTATTAAGCGAAATAAGTTTATTTTGACAGATTTTTGAGTGTCGTGTACCACAAAAAATTGGTTCGAGGTCAGTGAGCACAACCAGAATTAATACATAAGGCGCACCGGATTATAAGACTCGCTGTTGATTTTTGAGAAAATTCAAGGATTTTAAGTGCGCCTTATAGTCTGAAAAATACGGTACTTCTGCAAGCACAAAAAAAAAAAAAAAAAAAATGATGCCAACTTGGCAGATACGATTAAAGTCCTGTTATTATCTTATAGTTATAGACTTTGTCTTTTAAGGTGTTAAATTTAGAGGGGTTTTTTAGCTTGCGTAAGATTGTTTTTTTTAAGCTAATGTCCTTTGAGCCATATTGTGCTTTAGCTTGCTTTCAGTTGTTGCATCATGTTTTTCAATCATACTTAACCCGAACCTCTTCTGATACTGTGCCTGACCTGATCACTGTCACGTCGGTTATCATTGATGTTGTTTACCCCGTTCTGTGACCCAGAGGTCTTTGCTTCCTGTGCTCCCTGCCTCCGGCTCTTCACGTGGAACATGTCCCATAACAAAGGGAAGAATACACAGAAGTAATAATAAGGTCTTTGTCAAATGCACCCCCTGACTAAATTATAATTTCCAATGAATTGTGCAGCCATGTCAGTTTATTTTTTAGTCCTTGTGACTTACAAATTTTTCCTGTGCTTTGCTTTGCTCTTAGTTCTACGGTTGACACATATTAAATCAAAGAAACTGTCTGTTTAGGTTGTCAATAAACCAGGTGTCTGTAGTGGTGACACATGGACAGGCCACCAGCTTTAAAGAAAAATGAAGCCTGATCAGAAGTTCTCCTCGGCAACAGCTAAGAATGATGATGTGTAACCAAAGTTTTACTGTTTTAATAATGTGTAACCAAACTGTTTTACTAAATAATCAACACATAATCAACTGATATATATTAATCTTTAAGACATTGTATAATCCTTTGTATGTTTGTATGAGATGGTAAAGGTAAAAAAGGCCTCATGTAACAGAACAACAAGTTCTGGAAAGTACCAGAAAGCCACAGGGTTTAAAAACAACTCCTCTCATGATGACTCACCTTGGAGCAAAACAAGTTCTGGAAAGTACCAGAAGTCACAAGGATGACTCATCTTTGAGCAAAACAAGTTTTGGAAAGTCCCAGAAATCTGGTCTAAACCGGTTGAGGTGCAAAACAGCACAGAAGTTACTGGAAAAGAGATGATGTAATTTTCCATAACCCCTCCTTAAGAGGAGGAGGGGTGAATAAGTCTTTAAATACAAACTGACCAGAACAAAGCTTGGTCAATGCAGTTGGAGTCGAACTGGAGGAGCTGAGCAGAGAGGACTACAGGCGATGGACAAACTCTTCGAATCAGAGGGACCCTAAAAAGGAGTCGGATTATACCAGTTTTTGGACGATGATGGGAGTTAATTCTTTTCTTCACTAAACATGAGATTGGATTTTGGCTTTACTTCATCAACCCAGAAACTGGGGGAGTTTCCTGCTCTGTGCTTGACCTAGGGCCCGTCCAAAGCCTCTGATTCTCTAATTTGGATAGTCTTATTCGCCTTTGAGGATTCGGCCAAGTGTCTCTCCCCTAGAGAACTGGAAATCTGCCCTTACCCCATGGTGACTCACTAAGGGTCACCTCAAAATCATGGTAAGAGGACGACCTCAATCCTACTCTGCTCTAATTAAATTGGTTCATCAAATTGGAAGAACAGCATACAGAATAAATTTGGGAGTACTAAATTGGTTACTGGTAAGATTTGCTCGAAGGTGTTTCTGGTTCATGAGAGAGTTGAGAGAAAATATATTTTGGCTTGAGTTGTGAAAGGTCTATGTGAAGGTAGTATCTGTAAAACCCTTCAAGGGCTCTTGAGGTTTAGAGTTTCACAGATAGAAGTCACCACCATGTTAGGGAAGAGAGTGTATCCTATGTACTCATGAAAATTTAATCATTATAAAATTGTGCCCGTTGCTGTATCCCTGCGCAAAATTATTGATTAAAAGCAAAGCAAAATGTATAAATTTGGACTATTATTTCATTCTTATCAATTAAATACATGGTAAAGCTTGGTTCATCTATCAACACCAATAATAGGAGGTTTTTGTAAAGGTTTCCTAGCTGATAAACAACATCCTTGAGCCCGTTTCCAGGGCCCTAAAGATTACCAGAACGGTTAACAATTGCAACGCTAAAGTGAGAGGTGAGCGGCCACAACGCGAGTTTCTCTGGACCAGAAGATCCATCCCGGCTGCTTGAAGGATCGAGGTACAGAGTGAGATCAGGGTGTGACTCACGGATTTAAGGTCGTTAATATTCTGGATGAATCACCTCGCCGCAACCTTAATGAGGTTATTTTAGACAGCTACTGGTAAAACCACGGCGCTGAAGTAAACTCGAGGACCCCTTGGAGGAGAGGTTGCGGGCAAGGGTGTTATCACTATCTCCAGTGGTTACCTTGCCCACCGGAAAGCAGACAAGGTAAAGTCTAAACTTTAACCCCTGGTAAAAAAAGACTTTTGGCTCCTGTCTGTAAACAAAACAAACAAACAAACAAACGAAAAACAACGTAGTTTTTGTATTTTTGCACTTTGCAGCTTTTTTTTTTTTGTGTGTGTTTCTTGGTTGTTCCATTAATCACAGCATGAGGCCTGTTCTCTTCGCCTAGATGCCATTTTGGCTCTGGTAGAGGTTTGTGTTTTTCGTCCCAAGCGCTCTGTGACAGAATGTAATCAAATCCTAGTCTCCTCCTAAACGGGATGCCAGACACCTCCCTCTGTCAGCCACAGGAGATTTGTAGGCTCATCATGTTTTGGACGAGGCAAGTTTTCTATATACTGCCGGAGGGGAGGAGAATAGGATGTGAATGGGAAGAAAACAACATTCTGTAGATGGTTAGAGGAATATATATATATATTGAATGCAACCCACAGCACCCCTTGTTTACTTTTGATCAATTCCAGAGAGGTTGAAAGCTGTCAAAGTGATAAATTTGCTGTATTTCTTCATCAGAACAGCAGTTTTCTGTGATGTGTTTTGATTACCGCACTTAAGTTTTAATCAAGGGTTTGGCGGTATATCCGTGGGTTATTTTAAGTGGGGAAAAGCAGTGCATCATGGAAAAGCACTTGCTTGAGGTGTTTGCAGCATCAATGCCTGCCAGGCTGTAAGAGTGGTGGCACAGAAGAGAGCAGGGATAGTGTTGTCTAATTGGTCTGCAGCGGAGGATGCCACCATAGTGAATGAAACACATGCATGTGTGTATGTTTGTGTTTCGCCTCTGTTCTGTATCTCATACCCAACAGTAGCATGAGTGTGACTGCATCATTTGTGTTGTGTAAAGTTTTTGCATGTTGGTAACTATTTTTACACACTGCTGTCCTTATAAGTGTCAAAGAGGTTAAAAATATGTAAATGTCCAAAAGCATTGTGTAACGCTACAACAGCTCTACTCCACTCAGGGCACCTCTTGTTCACCAAACTTCTCAGCATTTTAGCTTGTTTACAGTGGCGCATGCCAAGCCTCTCCTCCATCTGAAAAGCCTTCAGCATGTCGTTAACTCCCGCCCAAAGGGAAACTTCCTTTTTCTCTCTCTCTCCTGCTCAGCCTGTCAGAAACACAATAGAAGAAAATTGCCATTGCGCTGCTTCAGGAGGTAGTGAGCGTGCTTCTGGTACTCTGTTGTTTGTATTATTTGCAGAAAATTGACAGAGATGTTGTGGTTTCATCTGCTTCTACGCTGATTGTGTTTGTGTTGTAGATGTCGGGTGGAGAAACTAGCTGAAAATCAGATGTTAGCTTCGAAAGGGTTCAATAAAAGTCCTACACAGTCTAAATAGTAAAGATCAAGTACGAGGGGAAAAGTAATAAAAAATAAAATACATAAAAAAAACGTTTAAAATAGAAAAATTGCACTTCCTGTGAAAATGCAGTGTGAATGTTTGTTGCAGGACTTGCTGAAAAGTTGCTGAAATTAGCTAAAAAAAAAACATGCTGAAGGATAGCTGAAAATGTAGAACAAGCTGAAATCAGCAGGAGAAAGCAGAAAGAGTACAAAAGTTGACATGATTGCAAAAAATGTAGAATCAGCTGAAAAAGCTAATATTTGCATAAATACAGCTAAATAGCTGAAATGACTGAAATTGGCAGAAATAAGCTGAAAGGATCATAAGTTGAAATGAGCAGAAATAATTTAATTTGGATGAACGTAGCAGAAATTAATATGAAAAACTTAATTTTATCTGAAAACGGCTGATATTAGCTAAAATATGCTAAAAAGCTAGCTGAAAAGGTAGAACGAGCATTTAGCAGAAGAAAGCAGAAAGAACATGTTTGCCCAATGAGGTTGAAAGAAGCAGAAATGATGACAAAAAGTGGAAATTATCTGAAAAAGCTGAAATGAGCAAAAAACAAACTGAAAAGTAGCTAAAAAGCTGAAAAAAGCTTAAGTTACCAGGAAGAAGTGGAGAGAGCACATTTTTGCTGAATTAGACAGAAAAAAGATTAAATGAGTACAACAAAAGTCAAATTAGCTGAAAAGGCTAAAATTAGGATAAAACAGTTAAATTGTAGCCGAAAAAGCAGAAAAAGCTGGAACTTGCAGAATTAAGCTAAAAGGAGCAGAAAAAAGTTAGAAGCACAAAAATGTTGTAGTTAGCGTAAAGATCCTGAAATGTGCACAAAGAAGCTGAAGCAGAATAAAATGTGAAAGGAGCAGCAAAAGGTTGTAAACAGATCTAAAGATGTGAAGGATGTAAAATGAGCTCCATTCATTTTCTATGAGAAAAAAATGGCAGAGAAGGCTAAATATTTCAAAAAGCTAAAGTTGCACTAATACCAAAACTCATAGCAGGATTGTCCTGAACAATCTGAACGTTTTGATTTATATTTGTTGAAATAGCACAAAAATTGTGGAACGAGAAAGATGCAGAAACATGTGCAGAAGACAAATGGAGCACAATGGTGTGAAGGCTTCATAAACATTCACACAATGAGGAGATGGTCCATTTTGAACTGCTGCTGTCATTTGCCTTCAAACAGACTCTGATAACATATTTCAGGATGTTTGTCTTGCTGAACTTAGAGCCCTCCAGACCTGCTGGTTATCCAGAGCTTCCCACTAATGGTAAAGCTACAACCATGATTGGGTCAACGTCTCTGCTGGTACACTAACTGTTTGGACAGAGAGCTGAAAGAAAAAGGAGGCAGGAGAAGTCATTATCTGTGTGCAGGTCCTATCGGGGTGTCTCCAGGTTGGTTTAGAGGAGAGCTGCATATTGCTCTACTTAAGTTTTAGATTTCGGAAACCCAAGACTAACAAACTGCTGACTTTGGTTTACCTATTTTCTGTTCGTTGTTTCTTATTTTTAATTAACCCTCGTATTTAGCTTTTTCTCCTTAAGATTTTTGTTTTATCTTTAGAAGAAAAGAAAAACAGAATCACAAGGAATTTAATGCAAAGCCAGATATGGAGCTACCTCTCATCAGTTTAAGTGTAAAAGTGTAAAAGTTTGTTCAGGCTCTCTGAAAGTCTTTCAAAGTTTCTTTTCTGTCTGACCACGACAGTATACAATCACACAACCTCATGTTTAGTCTGGAGTGCTTGGTTTTTGTAAGATGGAAGGTGCTTCCCCTGTCGGTGTGACAACCTGCGGGCTGATGTTTACAGCTCAGGAGTGAGTGATCGCGAGAAGAATGCAGAGAGACGAGGAGTGAAGGCACATTTCCTCCACCCAGCTGCCTGTACGCGACAGAGGTCACACACTAAGACACAAACAACTGTTCGTGCAATCATTGTATGTGCTAAAAGGATTGGAGCTAAAAGGGACTGAAGCCATGTTCAGTAATTAAAATGTACATTTCTTTTACTAAACACCCAAAACCCTTAAAATAACATATAAATGACCAGACCTGTTTGGATTTTAATTGCTGGTATTTTTATATTCTCCTCTTTTTTTATATTCTCTGTTATTTTATATATTGTGTGATTCCTTGTGTATATTCCTTTGTACTGAAACTCTGGCATAACAATTTCCTGTGGGATCAATAAAGTTCTATCTTATCTTAAATACAATTTATTTCATTTAATCATTATAATGTGGACATTTAAATAAATCGGAATGTATTTTCAAATATCTGTTTTAATTTTTTTTTTTTACATATTTGAAGGAAGAGAAGTTGATAACTTGTTTAAAAAACATGTTTCTGTCCAGTTTAGAATTTTAAACCTTGTTTTAGGTTACAGATAAGATTCATTGTTTTAGATATTACAGCAAGAGTGAAGCCCCGAAACCCAGTTCCTCGTTGGTTTCTCTGAAGCACAGGCTGCTTTTATTTGGAACAAAAAAAGAAACTTATGAAACTGCATTAGCCCAAAATCAACCATCATAAAGTTCGGCCTTTTGAGCAGCTTTATTAGACAACGCAGGATTTACAGCTTAAGAGCAGCAGATATTTTCTTTTAGGAGCTGATGCTGATTGAAAGCAGTTGTACAGGTAGAATGGCTTTTCAATGTTCAATCATAAAAAAAAGCCAGAAACAAAATTCTAAATGAACGTGAATGTAGCTTCATGTGCGCTGCATGTGCAATTATATTTGCTTCTATTAAAAAAAAAAAAAAAAAACGAACACAGAATCCGACAATGCTGCAGGATGTTTTTAATTTAAAAAGCCCCATGAACTATTAACTGCATGTGTGCTTTATTTACAGTCTACGGTTCCATATTTTTAGGTTGACAATGTGGTTCTCATTGTATAGTGTATTTGCCTCATTTTGTAAAACCTGATAGTCCATATAAATGATGGATGGATGGATGGATGGATGGATGGATGGATGGATGGATGGATGGATGGATGGATGGATGGATGGATGGTGTCCGTCTGTCCATCCGACCAGACAGACAGGCAGACACTTCCTTAATCCCAGGCGGGGAATTTGATGCATCCATTAGCATTTTCTAATTATACTGAAAAAAACCCCCACAAACATAAAGTAATCAAACAAAGAAGCAGAATACACAAATTTGGAAAATGACAATATGCACAAAGTGGTAGGGAGTACTACATTCATGATTAACCTATATATATATGCTGTTCATAAAATTAGATCATTCATTACACACGGACTCATATATTTCAAATGTTTATTTCTTTTAATGTTGATGATTATAACTGACAACTAATGAAAACCCCAAGTTCAGTGTCTCAGAATATTGTGAAAAGGTTCAGTATTGAAGACACCTGGTGCCACACTCTTAATCAGCTAATTAAATCAAAACACCTGCAAGGGCCTTTAAATGGTCTCTCAGTCCAGTTCTGTAGGCTACACAATCATGGGGAAGACTGCTAACTTGACAGTTGTCCAAAAGACGAACAGTGACACCTTGCACAAGGAGGCAAGACACAAAAGGTCATTTCTAAAGAGGTTGGCTGTTCACAGAGCTCTGTGTCCAAACACTTTATTGGAGATGAAGGGAAGGAAACAATGTAGTTGAAAAAAAGTGTACAAGCAATAGGGATTGCTGCACCTTGCAGAGAATAGTGAAACAAAACCCATTCCAAAATGTGGGGGAGATTCACTAAGAGTGGACTGCAGCTGGAGTCCGTGCTTCAAGAACCATCATGCACAGACGTATGCAAGACATGGGTTTCAGCTGTCGCATTCCTTGTGTCAAGCCACTCTTGAACAAGTGACGGCGTCAGAAGTGTCTCGCCTGGTACTGCTGCTGAGTGGTCCAAAGTTATGTTCTATGATGAAAGTAAATTTTGCATTTCTTTTGGAAATCAAGGTCTCAGAGTCTGGAGGAAGGGAGGAGAGACACACAATTTTTGTTGCTTGAGGTCCAGTGTCAAGTTTCCACAGGCATGTCATCTGCTGGTATTGGGCCACTGTGTTTTCTGAGGTCCAAAGTTGAGGCGGCTGTCTACCAGGAAGTTTTAGAGCACTTCATGCTTCCTGCTGCTGACCAACTTTATGGAAATGCAGATTTCATTTTCCAACAGGACTTGGCACCGGCACACAATGCCAAAGCTACCTGTACCTGGTTTAAGGGCCATGGTATCCCTGTTCTTAATTGGCCAGCAAACTCATCTGACCTTAACCCCATAGAAAAGTATATTGTGAAGAGGAAGATGCGATACACCAGACCCAACAAATCAGAAGAGCTGGAGGCCACTATCAGAGCAACCTGGGCTCTCATGACACCTGGGCAGTGCCACAGACTGATCGACTCCATGCCACATTGCATTGCTGCAAAAGGAGCAACAACAAAGTATTGAGTGCTGTACATACTCATACTTTTCATGTTCATACTTTTCAGTTGGCTATCATTTCTAAAACTCCTTGTTTTACTGGTCTTAAGTAATATTCTAATTTTCTGATACTGAATTTGGGGTTTTCATTAGTTGTCAGTTATAATCATCAACATTTAAAGAAATAAACATTTGAAATATATCAGTCTGTGTGTAATGAATGAATATAATATACAAGTTTCACTTATTGAATGGAATTACTGAAATAAATCAATTTTTTCATGATATTCTAATTTTATGACCAGCACCTGTATATACACAGACTACACAAAATAAATGAAGTTGTGCTGGCCACACACACGCACACACAAATGCCTACATGTGTTGTCAGATTGGCATGCATGTTGCTCTGTCTCAAGTAATCCCTAACAGCCCGAGTTTATCTCAAACAGCTTCCAGGTGCAGCTGCCTGCACACATTCCTGAAAGGCAAAGAACATAAACATGCACACTTAAGTTCGTACCATATCCACACTCAAACACTCAGCTACACCCACACACACACACATGCAGGCTCACTATCAAGTACACACGTCATCGAAGGGACGGGGGGAAGAAAAGTTGTATCATCTCGCTGTGAGTAATCCTTAACAAATCTGACAGAAGACTTCTATTGTCACCAAAACCCTTTCATGGATGCCTAATGATGTTTTATCACGCCGTCTGCATTGTGTTCACATTTCCCAACATGTTTAAATAAAAAGATGAAAACACCACTTCAGAATACTCGTGTCAGTTAAAGGTGTGATTGATATGCTGTCTTCTCTGTGCCCACCCTCCCTCTCTGTTTTTCTTCCTCTCCTCTCACTCTTTTAAAGATCTTACGTTTTCACTAAAGTCCCTTCTCTGTGTTATCATTCCACCAGAGGCTCTCAAAAGAAGCTTTGATATTGAAAGCAGGCTTGGAATGAAAAGGAACGGGTTTAGGGGGAATGTAAATGCTGGGGGTCTTTTTTTTAAAGGAAGCGATCTTCCAGTTAACGAACACCTCACTCAGGCATTTTTCTGCACCGCTGACTTTTGTCTTATTTTCTTGATGTGACAAATGGGAATAAAAAAATTGATTCATGGACATCTTTTTGGTATTTCGTATTGATTTCAGTCAATTGAGGATATGAAATACTGGAAAAGGAGAAATAATTTGAAAATTGTATTTCTTGGAAACTGTTCATGCTGAATGATATTCCAAAGCTTCAAATCAGTGATTGGAGTTATTTATGCAGTGCAAAAAAATAAAATAAACATTATTTCAGTACTATCTCTTTATGCACTTGCTCTTTAAGGCAAATATATTCCTTTAAGAAATAAAACTAGAACTGTGTAGTGAATTTTATTGTCATTCTGCTATCACTACGTACATTATTAATGTTTCAAACAAACTAACCATAACATACCATATTTTTCGGCCTATAAGTCGCAGTTTTGTACATAATTTACTTGCCCTGTGACTTATACACCGAAGCGACTTATTTGTTGTTAATTTTTCCATATTTATAAACCAAATTTTGGCTGAGATATGACAGTTTTCATTCATTCTGACATTGAAAAAAATCTAACACTACCATTTTGGCACTCGAGTAGTGTGGCATGCATTTGTGTCATGTAATAGATAAAAGTGGCTATTAATGCCACCGTCGTCCAACTCTGGGATCATGCCTGGAGAAACCCTCAAATTAGCTTAATTTTGCTGCGCCACTCTGGCAAAATGCAGCTAATTTGAAGTGTATTTATTAAGTAAAAGTTCAACTGAGACACACCTTTGCTATAATGTCGAGCAAACAAATAATTGTTTTTAGGTGGTTATCTTGTTAATCTTGTTAAATTCTTGTTAAAGTCCTCCCGTGCATGCTCCGCAGCTGCCATTTGGCAGCCAATTGATTTTTGGCGCAACACCAGCCCATATTTCCGGGTTGTCAGTGATGACGTGTCAGCGGTGATGCATAATAGATGCAATATATATGGCAAAGCAACATATTAGTTTTTTTCCACTTTATGCGACATATTTAGACTGATGCGACTTATATGGCGGTGCGACGTATACGGCGAAAAGTACGGTACTTAAGTGGAATTACATGGTAGTCGAGATAATAAGCACACAGGAGTGAGGAAAATGTGGGAGTTTTGCAACTGGTGGTGTCAACGTTCAACAGTAATATTGCAGTTGCACCTTTCCCACATATTTTGCAGCCCCAGATAAAATCTTTTTATGTTCAAGAGTAAACATGTTGATGGTTTGTTCTTTGAAAGCACCACAGATTCCACAGTGAATTGCATAGTTTCACTTTAAATTGGAGAAATATTTAAAAACTTGTTTTACCGTTAGTTTTTAGAGTGCTATATATATATATATAGATATATATATATATTTATATATATATATATATATATATATATCTCTTCTAAAAACTGTTGCCCCATATAATTTTTTTTTTGTGCGTCACCACGAATCAATCTAACAGAAGTCTAATGTTGTTTCAGCGTGTGCGGTACCAGCATATTTGTGACGGCACCCTGCTAAGAATCCTGCTGTGAACTTGTACTGGAGCTAAGAGATGGCATGCCATGACACTCCCACTCCCTCCCCCTGTGTGTTCTTTGCACTTTATAAAAAACTATGCTTTTATTCAATCCTTTCTTGTGCCTGTGGTGCTACTTAAGCCCTCAAGCTTTCCTGCCAGCTGCTACTGCCCACAGTGACAGGCCACCAGTTTGTCCTGTACGCAAGTTCAGTCTACACAGCCTCTTCAAATAGCTCCACTCCTTGCTAATGAGTCCCTGGAGGGTTGTACCCTGCAATTGCTCTCTTCAAATGCCATTACAGCTAGCGTGCCTTCAAAGAGTTGGGTAAAACCATTACCATAACTGGTGACTGCTACCTGCCTGGGTAGCTTTAAACATTAGCAAAGCCTCCAGTTTGCTAATGGGACAGAATGGACTTGTGAACCGGAGCCCTGGGAGCTGTGGAAGTTCATATCCTGCAGTCTGGTCTTGGTTTTACTCAAATATTTGCTTTGATGTCTCACTTGATGGAGACTTAGATAATGATAGGCTGCACTCCAAGTACACTGCTAAGCGGTGTTTACTTTCTTCCTCTTTTTTTTTTGTTCTCGCTGATCCTTTGTTTTTTATTATCAGCCTCTGACCTTCCAAGGTCACTGCTCATGTGGATAATTCTGTGGCTAATTAAAAACTCATCAGCTCGCTGATGATAATATACTATCATTTAAAAAATTAATATAGACTAAAACTTCATAGCAAAACTTTGTGACACCACATCAGTGCTAATTTGCTGGTATGCTCTGCCAACTGGCATGATGTGCAGAAGCAAATGTCAAGTGAATGCAGCCAGTCACCCATCAAGTGGGTTAAATTAAATGCTAGGCAGCGTAGTGGAAGTCCCACAGGTAAGCTGCCTTCTCACCAGCACCGGTGACTTTTTCCCCCCTCTACATTGGCTGATTGAGGGTACAGGGTCCTAATATCCCACTGTCATCCATCCAACAACCCGCTGAATCTGGCAGGTGTTGAACCCATGGGAGCTTTGCTTCTTCTCATTTGGCCCCAGACCCATGCAGGCACTGTCAGTCTGCTCGGCTGTATCACGTCTCTATCTTCTCAATGGTGTGACTCCAAAAGTGATAACGCTGGACTGTGCTCCACCAGATAAGACCATGGGGCATGTAACAATTATCATAAAAAAGTATATATTATTACTTCATGCATTACACACAATAATTTAACTGGGCAAAGGTTTTGAGCAATCTCCAATTGTTTTACACATTTCCCTCCAAATAGCCAGACTTTTGTGCAGTCCTTGAAGGTGGTCTTCATTGGTGGTTTTTCAGGTTTTTTGAATGTCTTTTAATGTTTTTCTTTGGACTGTGGCTGTTTTTACTACTTTTCAGTTTCATGCCTGACTATTTTTATAAGGTTTTTGTTGGTGGTGGTGTTAGGTCACTCACTTTGACTTTGAATATGACTGTTCAAACACGAAAAAGCTGCTAAACCGAAGGTACTCCTTGTTTGCAGCAGCCTGTCACAGACACATTTAGTTCCTGCTTCTTTGTTTGGTTTATGAAAATCATCCAAAAATATCACATTTTGACACAAAACTAGCATTTTAGCTTCAACAAGATGATTCTCAAAGGAGCTCTGTTAGAAACTTGGCTTATGATGTGTGGGTCAAGTGAACGATGAAACATCTCTTGGGTCCTGTTTCATGTCGTTGCTGTATTTTTTCTTATTTCTTTAAGACATGACTCTCCTGTAGATTATTTTTCAGGCCTGTCTTCTTCTGTTTTATGTTTCCTCACCTATTTAAGCACGTATTGTACAATATATTGTCATGGTCAGGTAGAAGAACTAGACTGAAAGTGAGTAAAATGTGCAGCCAAATTAACCCCCAAAATTTTAGACCTTTAGAAAGACCCTTTTAAAAAAATATTATATGAAAGCCTGACTTTTTGAAACCATGCAAAATAATGACAGTGGACTTGAAACTATTGCACAGTTGTGTATATTTTTCACATTTCATGTTTACCTGATGGTTGCATTGGATAAATGCAATCATGCTCATGTCAAAATTAATGTGTTGGCCACTTTAAACATTATTTAGTCTTGTTTCAGTAATGTTTAGTCTAATAAAGCTTTTCAAATTTGTTGTGACAGTTTATCAAAAATTTACTTGGATACTCCTTTATTTCCTGATGCATGCTCAATAATCCAGGTAGAAAAATCTATAAAAGTTAAATCTGGTTCTCTGTTTCCTTGAATGTCCAGAGGACCAGATTTAACTTTTATAGAGATGCACCTTTATTCTTGTGCCTTTATATATATATTTTTTTAATTCATAGCATTGCTTCAAGAGTTTTGATGTTTTTTGCTAAAATAATTAACCATAGCAATAAATATTTAAGTTTAAGAAACACTGCTGAGATGCTTGTTATAATTCAACAACTGAAGAAAAAATATTTGATGATCGTCAAGTGGCAAATAAGAACTACATGAGCATATTGTGAGGGTGTTTATTGGCCTTTGCACCACTGGCCAGATTGGTCATCAAAGACACCTATTTCCAATTTACTCAGTCTGTCTTCAGCCCTCTTAAACCAGGTTGTTGAGCAAATACAGCATTTTTTTTCTCAACAACTGGTTGGGTATTTTCTGCCATACTGAAGAGGCAATTTCCTTTCCAGCTCAAGTGGTAGTTGTCTTCTGCCTCTTTGTTCAATTAGAGGAGAAGGGAGGGGGAGGAGGGTTACAGCAATACTTCTGGACAAAATAAAAGCTTTTTTGCGAGGACATCATGTCATCCATTTCCCAGTAAATGATACATCTTCCTCTTACAGCCGCCCAAATGACCTTGTTTGTGTGGCCCTGTTAGGCGGTGAGGCAGTCTCGGAGAGGGAGTCTGGAAATGAATCTGGTCATTGTCTGGAGATGCAGGCAAGCACACACAGAGATGGAGACAAAAGCAGCAAGAATGACAAAGAGAGCTCTCCTGGTTTTATATTCACCCTGCTGCATCCATCAGGGAGGCACAGTGGCACCTTGCATCCGATTAACCAGACATTTAGACCTGACCTTGGATGGTAACATCATAAAATAGAGAAGAAGAAAAAAGAACACGGCAAATAGGTGTGCTGTTATTGCGTGCGAGGGCGGAAGCTGTAATTCCTCCCATAAACATTTTCTCAGAGAATTAAAGTTTGGGTTGGAAGGGAGATTAATATGGGGCGAGGAGAGCGTGCCAGCGAAAAGCAGGCTAGTGAAATTTAATGAGTTTTGTTTGTCGGCTGGGGAGCCTGCTCGCGCCACGCTAATTACGCTCTGTAACGAACTGAGATCTGGGGAGCATCACAGGAAGACAAAGGCTCTGAGCAGTCCGGCAGCGAGCAAAACAAAATGGCTGCATACACGCATTTTGAAGCCCACATTGACAACTTGAACAGAGTGTGGGAGACAGAGTGATGGAGATACGCGTACAGATTTCACTGAGCCCTCCCTGGTTGCCACCCCCATAATGAGATGTAGCAGGAGTTGGAGAGCTTGATTCTGACAAACGAACCTATCCGTCAGGATCTCCAGACACAGGTGCAGACTCTGGTGGTAAAAAAAAAAAAAGATGAGTTGTGTGGAGACTGTGGGATTTTCAGGATAATTGAATCAACCTCAGCTGACTTCTTGCAGTTGCAGCTCTTTAACTAGATTAACAAAGAGCAAATATTACTTGCAAAAAAAAAACTCTGCGGTAAACGCCACAGTGCCACCTTTTGATCAGGAGGCCAACTACAGCTGTCGATCCCCCAAGGTTTGGCGTAAACGAGGAAGTCCCAGCTCTAGAAACAGGAGTGTGTCTCATTCCTTCATTAAGCTCCCCATACCTGCAGGGGAATCTAACACTCTTCCTACGCATCAGTGGGCTCGGAGCACAAACAGCAAACAATCCGTCTGACTTTCAGCTCTGACTTTCAGCAGAACGAAACAACCCTCGCCTTTTCGCTCTCGTTCCTTCACCCTCTCTCCCACTGTTTCCTTGAATTTAGAGGAAGAATTTGCTCCTGGCACAGTTTAAATGAAACTTGCCCTTTTACCAATGAATTCTAACCTTTAATATTCTGGCCCTTCTGTTGGCAAGTCTATATCCAACTTTCATCATGCAGCATGTGCTGATACCACCCTGTGGCCTTCTTACACTTACTATGAAATGTTTGTGCATTATGCTACTTGAAGCCCAAGCTTCTGTTGGATCAGAAGATGGAATTTCAACTTTGACTCTCTAATCTACACGAATCATGTTTCTGTAATATGAATGCCTTGCCGAACTCAGTTCACACGTATTGATTTTACTGTAAATCATGCTGTTAGTATTGTCGATACATGGCAGTATCACGCCCAACAATTTGTATTTGTTACATTAAAGCCAGAGTGACGAAATGCGTGGCTGCAGACCTCACCCTCTGCCATGCATCCCTACTGTCTTGTGCTCCCTTTGCCAGCTGATTTTCCTGTGCGGAAAAGCCCCACAGCCCCATCTGCATTCCTTTCCAATTAAGCCGGCATCATCTGATTCCAATTACTCTAATTATAGCAGCTTGCGTTGTGAGCAAGAGGGGGAGCAGGAAGCAGAGAGAAAGACGGAAGAACAGAGGAAGAGAGTTGAAGCGAGAAGAGCTCGTCGATCCTTCATACTTAAGAGAACAGGAATGCAAGTGTAGCCAGAGAGCCTTAAGGCTATTCCAGTGGCAACAACAACAACAACAACAACTGTAACTAACAACAAAAGCGCTTGCAACATCATAGCAACAGCTGCAGAGATTTTACCCACACTCGTTGTTTATAATTGTAGAAATACATGATGGTGTGACCACGTAATTACAACACACGCTCTTTTTAACAAGGTCGGACAAATTTAAGAACTGAGGTGTTGGTAATCACACTCGATGTGATTAACAGTAAAAGACCATTGTATAACAAATCCTTTTTACTCTTTGAACTCATGTTTAACACCTAAAAATCCACTTAGCAGTCCCTGACATCCTTACAAAGAATTACACTTTAAACAACACTTAACCAGTTGTGATAGCTTTTACAGCTGACTGCCCAAGTGGAGATGTCAAGTTGCTGCCCTGATTTTAAAGACTTTCTTAAAGATGATAACCACATTTCTCATTATGGCAGACTATTAATTGTTCTGTGATCCTGTGTGTGTTTTACACCTGTTTTCAGGGCTTAATTTGTAAACTGATCAATGCTGGAACACAAATAGTGGGTGGGGTGGAGTCTGGGGGTCGTCCCCCATAAAATTTTGTATAAAGTAGATGTGATTTCCTGCATTTTGGTGTATTTTAACGTGTTGTTAAACATCTGCATTTACATACATTTGTAAACACTCCGCTTCTGTCAAGCATCAACCCCCCCCCCCCCCTTTATTTGACCGTTCCGAGCCCAACTCTTCTCCACCGAATTCACTGTCCTCCACATGTGAAACCTCCAGGTGCCTCCTACGTCTGTTCATGATGGCTGCCTGTGGGCCCCTGCCCGTATATGACTGCCTGGTTAGCTCAACACTTGCCCCCACCACTCGCTCGCTCCAGCTCCAATCTCGATTGCCACTTCAATTCTTGGTTGTCCAACTAAGGACAATAAGAAGCCTTTTTTGTTATGAAAGTAAATTGGACTGTCTTTTCAACATTTTGATTGCTCTTATTTTGACAAATTAGCACTGTTGTTTTGATACATAATGTGAATAATACACATCCAATATTTCTCTCGTTGTATTTTTAATAAATAATCAAAATTTTATGAATTACCCAACTGAACTGACAAACTGATTTGCAATTTAGTTATGCTGTTTATTTGTATTTTTATTTATTTATTTATTTATTGAATAAAATTGCTCAATGGCTTTGGACTTTTAGGGCCAGATATTTTTTAAAGAGTAGAAGCGGAAATGCTTACTTGAAGGGGCAGCTCGTATGTGATATTGAGAAGCTCGTAAGTGGCTGTTGTGTTTAAAATGAGTGTGTATGTAATTATTTTCAGTTTGCATATCCATTATACAGTAAGTTGTATTTATTCAAGGCAGTCATTTGTTCATAACTTTTTTATTAGTAAGCTATACGGTTACCAGATCCAAGCAAACAGTTACTGGATTGCACCCTGTCAAAATAAGAGAGTTCCTGGATCTTTGTTCTGGCAGAATCCGGTTCAAATTAAGCCCTGTCTGTGTTCACCTCAACAGATACCTTTGGACCGCATACTTTAAAATCCAGAGCTTTTATTCAACGGATTTCCTCCTTTGAAACTTGCCACACCATACATACAGTTTAGATTTGTGAAATTCACATACACATCTGTGTGGCCGTATATGAAAACAAGTTTAAATAAAAATCTTCCATTCATTTAATGGCACGTTGGGATGAAAGGCTCAGTTTGTTGCTCTGACATGAAACAATGATCCATGTTATGGTCGATAACTGAGAGCTCATTACAAAGTGCTCAGATAACTCACTGATTAGTCGAGACGATTTAATGAATGCCTAATACGAAAGGTTAGCATTTCTTTTACTTAACGTTGCTATCCGTTTCATATTCTTGTGCAGCGGTGCTTGGTATTGCTTCCTGGATGCTTATTGATTTGTTTTGTCTATTATCTCATTTTGGTGTGTGTCCCATATGTAATGCAGCAAAATGATCTTGAGGACTTTGATAAAAACATTGTTTGCCATGTTAATATCCTCTTGAGTATCCATGTGATTAAATTAATGCTTAAACAAATACACATGACAGATGAGGATACTTTATATGAGTGAGGTTTAGTCACTTTATATGCAAGTTTCTCCTCTGACTCGGCTCATTTTGACCTCTGGAGGAGTTGCCTGATATGCATCTAGCAGTGTCTGTCATGTCACTCCACTTTCTCCAGAGCCTAAAGTTCACTAACTGTGGCATGCTGTCATGTGGACACTGATGTCCCTGTTTCCGCTGCCATGACGCACGACATCTGTCTGGAAGCCTTAACGCTGCTGGCATTCACTCCACGACTTCCTTCTCTTGACTTCACTACCATCTTTTTAATTCTTGCTTTTTACTACCGTCCTTAAATCTCTCACTACTTTATATGTATTTAAAAGTTCAAGTTAATATCACTTTTATACATTTATTTCCAGGGAATCTTTAGTTTTTGTTCAAGTGATTTGTGTTTATAAGAGCATGTGTCTTATTAAGAACTAACAACTAGATTAGTAGGAAAGAGGATTGATTATTTAATTATAACTTCCATTAGGCCACTGTTTTCTGCTGTACTTCTTTGATTTAAATTAAAGCAATAGTTCTGATATTTTGAAGTTGGCTTCTAAGTAAATATTAACTTTTTGTAGATAGCTTTTCAAACAAACAGTTTATTTTATTTTATTTATTCTGATAGCATTGACAAGCTAATGGCTAGTTTGAACAAAGTCAAACTAAATTGAGTAGCTGCCGTCTTAGAACAACCCCAATATTTAAAGTTTGTATAGCATTTCATGTGAATGCTAAACACACCCCAATAATTTCACATTAAATGTTATTTACATAAAAAATATGTTTCCAAGTGGTAATGCATGCAGCAGTGAGTAGCTGTAGCGCTTCTGCTGCAGCTGGGGGCCCTTCTGGCTGTAACTATTTTATTTCTGCTGGAATAATTGTGTGGTGCAAAATTGAAAATAGTATAAAGGTTTTTAAATTGGGCCTGTCTGAACTAGCCACTAACTCATCGATTATACTGTTTTATTTATATTTTTCAAACTGCGGTTGTTCAAAGATTTATCTACAACAGAGATGCATATTGGTAACTGTTTATATGTTTTTTCCCCCATTTATGTGTTCTTTGTTTGCCTCCTGCTTTAATTTTTCATTATTTTATGTACATGTGCATGTATATTCTCATCATTGCTTTAGTATAACAATTATAGTTTGCTTTAAAACTGTTGATTTTTGTATTTGCACTTTTACAAGTTTAGTTTTCTCTAAAAACCTAACCAGGGACAGGAACTTCTAACTAGCATCGGCTGAAAAACCTACTCGCTGCACAATGGTTGCATTGCTTCAACTAAATGTAACTATTTAACTACGACTTGTCTTAAAATATCTGTTTTCAAATATATATATAAATATACATATTTATGTATGTGTATATATATATATGTATGTATGTATGTATTTGCTTGTTAAATAATTTTACTAAGTTGATACACTTCATGGTTTGGCAGCAAAACCTTACTACATAGCAATACTATATGCATGTGATTTATGTTTTCTGTCAAAAATAGCAAATCAAGGTTTATTTATTCACCTCTTTCTAAGTAAAGTCATTTGTTGCGACATCAATTGGTAATATTTTTACTTAGATATTATCAAACCTATTTTCTCCCATTTTTTACTCTGATCATAAATAAAAGCACTTAGATTGTTGTTTATTTCTAAATTCTTCACAGTTTCACCACTTTTTTTCTTATTTTGCCTTTTTCTTTTACCTATCCTGTGTCCCTCCCTAATGTTCCAGAATAAGAATAGCCTTTTTTCTGTTTCCATTGGAAGGAAGTGATGGAGTTGGTGTACTCTGCGGGACACCCTGGGTGGGTCGTTAGTTTGCTTCCTCTGTATCATTAGTGTCCATAACAAACACAATATCTCCCGCTGCACCACCCCTCTTCCAGTCCATTTAGGGTGATAATTAGACTCTAACAAGCAGTCATCCCTATTATTTAGGTCATCATCTGCTGCTAATGGCCCTCTCATGTACAAACTAGAACTTACTTTGACTTCAGAAACTGATGGATCAGCTAATAACCTTAATTTTAACTTTGTTTTTAGACTGAATCAACTGATTTTTGTGCTTTCTGTTCCCATTTAGAAAAAAATATAGTGTCAAAAATATTTTCAAGTGTTAAATTTTATAATACCTCGTAATTTAAATATATTTTTACTTTGTACATGATCAAGCAGATTGTAGTGGTTCATTTAAGGCATTTAATTTTCAACCCATACGTCACATATTGTCTAAAACTCATCACAATGTAAACATTTATGCTAAGGAATGCTTGCTTTATAAAATATGGCAAAGCTGCTAACAGGAAACAAAAGATCATGTGTATTAAACAATCCTGAGTTCTGAGTTTTTGTACTTAATTTGAGCTTTTGCTATTTAATTGATATGTTTTTGACACTCGGCATAATACTTTTGATGTTTTTATTAGATTTTTTTCACCTCTTCATCTCAGTTCATCTCCTTTATGCCTTCAACCCCGTCCCCTCGGACAGTACTTTCACAGTCAGCTTCTGCTTCTTAGCCCCGCCCCTTCCACTCACACCTGTTCCCCGTTGTCATTTTAACCCAAGTGCCTCCACTCTACTCATCAGCCCCAGTCCTCTGGTTTTACCTTCATTCAGCATCATTATGCTTCATGTCCTGTCGGGTTTCACTCCATATTTTTTGAGTTTCTTTTGTCTTTTGTACGTCTGCTGCCATTCTGGCTTTTTGATTTGTTTTAGTGTTCATTATTATTATTATTATACATTTTAGTTTGTATTTCAGCTCCTCTGGTTGGTTTGCACTGTTGTGTCTGACTTCTACAAATCATAACAAGTGAATTGTGCAATTATATGCGTTTTTTTTCTTTCACATTGCATTTTATATTAATGTTTTTGTCCCCCCCCCCCCCACCACCACCACACACACACACACACACACACACATCACATACTCATTGTAGGCAAATGTTTTAGTTAGATGGGGACTGAGCGACAGTATTCATCTAGATTCTAGAAGTACATAATTTTAACTAGTTTTAAACATTTAGGTAGGCACAAGTGGCAGTGTTCAATATTCTTATGATGAAATATTACGTGTCTTAAATCTTCCTTTTTTTTTTCTTGGCTTTTCTCTTTTCAGGGTTCGCCACAGCGAGTCGTCCTCCTCCATCTCACTCTGTCCTCTGCATCCTCTGTCGTTACTCCAACTACCTGCATGTCCTCTCTAACTGCATCCATATAGCTCTTATTTCTTTTTCCTGGCAGCTGCATTTCTAACATCCTTCTACCAATATACCCACTGTCCCTCCTCTGGACATGTCCAAACCATCTCAGTCTGGCCTCTCTAACTTTATCCCCCAGTTGTTCAACCTGTGCTGCACCTCTGATGATCTCATTCCTAATCTTATCCATCCTTGTCACTCCCGAGGAGAACCTCAATATCTTCATAATCTGCATATAAATTGAAATTCTCAAAAACATATCTTCTGATTGAAAGGTAACTAAGACTTCACATCGCTGTTGTGTAATTGAAAATCAGTGCATCAGCTCCACCACGGAAACCTGACTGATTTCACATAAATGTTGATTTGTTCTGAGTGGCTTTCCCGATACAACACTTTCATTATTGCTTTTTTATTACTTTTGTTGTTGCCGTTTCCCATTGAGAAATAATTCTGTAATAAATATTTCAATATTTCCGTAGTTCTCGCCTCCGCTGTGTGTTCATTTCTCTGTACAGATGTTATGGAGCTAAGGCAAAGTATTTCTGCTGCAGTTAGACATATGATGTTCGCATCGCCGTGTACTTTCACATGGCAGTCGTACTGTTCCCCAGTGAGTAGTGTCACATTAAGGAATAACAAATGAGTCCATGACCTGGGGTAGTTATTCAAGGTGTGTTTGTGGAGTAGGAAAACAGCATATGCTATTTGCTTTGCAGTAGATTCATAAGTGAAAATTGCATTGTGCCTCCATTTGGAGAGCAGGTGTTGTAGTGTGGGGGGAAACAAAGCGATTGTCACTCTCCTGGAATGTGATGATGCTATAGCTCTCTGCTGAAAGGCTCACACATCCTAGCTGTCATCTTAACACCAAAAATGACTTGTCAACATATTCTATCTCACTGCTTTTAAACTAGACTGAAAAAGAGATGAGAAGATGTGCAGTTGTGCACGAGTGTTTTTGTGAGAGAATGTTGCTGATGCATTTTGAAGTCCTCGCTATCTGTAACCTTTGATCCTCCAACCCAGTCTGGCGAATGCATTTCTCCTACGGACATCTTCAGCCGTCTGAAGTCACTTAACATCCCCCGCCATGGTTCATTTGACCCATGCACCGTGGCGTTAATGTGCATGACAATTTTATGATGCGGTAAAGCCCATTGAGGGTACTTCTGAGGAATGCATGTGGCTCTCAGGACAGCGTGTGGAGATGAGAATTTTAAAGGTTGGGAACACATGGGATTTTAATAGTTTTAAAAAAGTGAGGAATTCCTGTCAGTTTGGGACTGTAGAAGTGGTTTTCACCTTTTTTTTGTGCTTTTTAATCAAAACATCTGAGGCTACGTTCCCATATTGTCTCTTTTGTGAATATAAAACATTAAGGGAACACTAAGAATTTTAATGGCAGACACTGTGGCTGATCACTGGAGGCTGCAGTAGCTCTGTGGTCAGTGCTGCCATCTTGTCTTTCTGAGGCTGTGGGTTTTAGCCCAGGTTGCATCAGGAAGGGCATGCGGCTTAAAACAATTGCCAAATCTGTAATGAGTCTGCTCGCTGTGGCGACCTTCACAGTAGGTAGCAGTCAAAAATAAAACGGCAGTGGCTGATTTCTGCCTCAAAAATAGTTTATTTATATGTTTACACAAAAATTGTGTTTTCAAAGAACACCACTGTCTTAGAGCTAAAAAAAGTAACACTTTCGGCTGTGGCTGAGTGGTTAGAGAAGTCGTCCTACAATGCAAGAGTTGGGGGTTTGAATCCACCAGTGGTCGCATGCCGAAGTGTCCCTGGGCAAGAAATTGAACTCCTCATTGCCTCTGATGTGTGTCCCATGGGTGTATGAATGTGATCTTAAGCTCTGATTATTCTCTTTAGAATGACTTAATCAATTAGCTTTGCAGAGATCTAGTAGAGTGCTGTATGAATGGGTAAATGAGGACACAGATTGTTGTGTAAAGCGCTTTGAGTATCTTGAAATAAGATAGAAAGGCGCTGTATAAGTACAGTCCATTTACTTTCAATGACCAAATGACAAATTTATTTTTTATATGTACTGCACAAAAGTTGCAGGATGTCATTTGTTTAGTTTAAAGTTTTGTTTCCTCTCAGTCAAGAATAAATCAGCTGATATCAACCTTTTTTTTATTGTACTGTATTACTGGTAATCCCCAATGGGGAAATTATTTATCTGCATTTTTCCTATTGCACATGTGAGCACACATGTGAAGCAGAGGACTAAGGTGCCGGGGGAGCAGCTGGGAGGGTTAAGGGCCTTGTTCATAAGCCCAGAGTGGGGCAAATGAGGGTGGAGGAAGGTGTGGGTGTTTAACCTTTTCCACCCACATTTGATGTTATCAGTCCCGGGAGTTGACCGGCGACCCTTCGATCACAGGCCCACCCCCTCTAACCTCTGCGCCGCCACTCCCCCTTTGCGACCTATGTTGCAAAATTAAAATTAATCACATAGTGCAGTGAGAAAGGCTGCAAAGTAAAGCTTTTTGACCTCATATTTACAGCTTAAAGAAGGTTAAGAGACTAAAAAGATGTTGTACTCTGGAACAAACTGCTGCTAGTTGATGCTTTCTGCAGTAACTTGCAGAGCTCCTTTTATTGGTCAATAGTGGAAATCAAAAGGCTCACCACCAATTGCTTTGAACACTCCCACATTCAGTTCTCCACCTCACAATCACACTCAAAAACTTAAACCTTCACTGCCACTCTCCACCTCCACATGATGTCAGCCAAGAGAAATTCAATCTTAGAAATGATATCATGAATGATGCATAAGATGGAAAAATGCATTTACCCTAGCGACTGCACAATACGTTGTTGCTGCAACCACTGTAATGCAAAAATATGAAAGTTATGCTGATGAAAATGTATTATGAAACCAAGAAGACATTTGTGAATGTTGTCTACTTCTGAGCTGAGGGAGCAACAGCAAGAACGTAACAGTTTATAAGGAACATTTTCCATATTTCCACTAAAAGAGGGTGAACTTGTCCTAGTCTAAGGGAACATAGCAAAAACTCTTTGCATTGCAAGTATTACTGCCCATTTATGCGTGCATATGTTTCGTCTCCTTTTTGAGGAGCACAGAAGAAAGGCTGGCATGCCCGTCTTCCATGTTAATAATGGATTTTTGATATAAGCTCCACATGAAATTTTAATCTCTGGAATATTAGCTCACCGAGGGAGATACAAAATCAAATCACAGGGTCGTGATTAAGCGGGTGAAGCCCATATCGACCCATTTAAATTCATATTAACCCAGCATCAAAATGTATGAGCCGTGACATTGATGGTAGACATAATTTAGTGGTGTTATATGTTTTTTTGCCAAGTGAAGGTGTGATCTATTCATCACACATCTGGAGCCGATTGTGGTATATCCAGGATGCTTGTAAATTTGAAAGGATGACGTTTGGGACAATAACGTGTTTTAATACTGTCAGCAATATCAAAATCAAACATGCGTAACAAGAGCCACCTTTGTGTAGGTTATCTTCTGAGGTCATTATTACCGTAGTAACAAAGAACTTGTAAATCATGCTCACTAATGACAATAATATCAAAACATGCAACTTGTAAACAAGTTCTTAATGTTAGTTAGGCTGGTTTATACTCTATGAGAAGTGGTTTTTTTTTTTGTACCACCTGTTAAGTCCCTACTTGTGAATGGTCCCGTCAGAACTACAGTAGTTTTTTGCAGGGGGTGTGCCAAGTATTTTGTAATTGGCAAGAACTTCCTGGGTGTGTTTGTTTATGGAAAGTGGCTACAGTACTCTGCTCTGTTGAAGAGCAACTGGCCACGGTTGTTAAAATACAGCCATTTTATAAATGTTTCAGCAAAATTTAAAAAACTCATGGAAGGAGTCTGAACAAGTTTGTGCGCAGCGGAGACAGTGCAGAGACACCGGTGGCTTTCTGTAGCTGTGCTGGATGAGAGGGAGTGCACTTCAGTTGGACAGCTTAGGGACATTTTCCTGCACCGTCTGTCAGAAACAGTGATGATCACTTTGTGACTTGACAAAAAGCATTTCCCTTTGGTTAACAACATAATCACCAGATCTTCCTCCTCATACTCCTGCACCATCAACTGAAAATTAACATCCGCTTCGCCAACCGTGCTGTCGCTGTGTACAGTAGTTTCTGATTTCACGCCGTGTGCTGCAGAAGGACTTCTCCCCCTCGATTTATTTTCAAGTATGAATTGTCCATGAAAAAAAATGTCTCACAATCATGTGAGCAAGATCCAATGTCTTACAGTACATCTTGTGAAGTATAACCAGGCTTTTCATGACTAGCAAAACCTATACAAGTTTTATGGTTAAAAGTTATTATCTGTAATTGTCTAGTTATGTAGTTGACTATTTATCAGACAACATAAAATATAACTTTCTAAGCTTTATGTATTTATTTTTAAATAAAGTTCCCTAAAATCCAACACCGTCATTGGTGGCGCTTGTCTGGAAACTAATCCATAGCCAGCGGTGCTATAGTGTTTTTCACTATAGGTGAATTTCTAAAACAGCCACTTTAGTAAATCTTTAATAAAATAAAAATAAGGGTGGTTCCTCCTTGGATCATCATACACAGCTGACTAACAGCTTGCATCAGCCGAAGGGGTGGAGTGGGTGCTGTTCTTTGGTTTACATGGCATGAGAGACTCGTTCACTCTTTCTGACAAGTTCATAAAATCTGTTTACACTGCAGTAGTAATGTTCCAAAGAATTTGGGTGTTTTAAAATAGTTTTTTTTTTTTTTTATGTCATACCTTGAAACAAACTTGAAAAAAAAAAAAAAACTGGTTGTCCTGCCAATAGTTTTCTTATTATTCAACACTTCAGCTGTGAAGATCTGAGATCATATTGATCTCATGCTTTATTGATGTCACTAACCTTGGAACGTATAAGTGACCATGATTATATAAAGACGATGTGCTGATCTGTTGATGATGCATCTACATATTTTTACTGGGAGCTTCTTTGCAGGTAAATCTACACTTGATGTGTTATTGGCTTGGTTTATGTAAAATCAGAACAGTCTTTATTGTTCATAT
>NC_056516.1:30647398-30676930 GCF_014905685.2 Nematolebias whitei
AATACTTAAACACATATATATATATATATATATGTGTTTAAGTATTAACAACTGTGTATTAAAATTATTTTTGTATCTTCAGTTGTGTAAGAATGTACTAAAGGCTTTGTGCTGCAGACAGAGACCTCCTGGGATATGAGCTAATACATTGTCATCTTCTTGGTCTTTTTGCCGTCAGTGCTTCTTTGAAGATATTTTCTCAGCACTTTCCCATGCACTTCTCTGCAACACTGTGGATATTTGGAACATGGACGAACATACCCAAAGCCAGTTTAGTGTCGTGCTCACTGTGCCTCATGTTAGATGCATATTTCACTAACTACCCCAGCAGAGAGCAGAGCCAGCTGAGAGAATAAGCGAAGCCGAGCTCCACCACTGTGTTAGCATACTGAAAGGCTCAATAATATATCACCCACTTTTGTTCCTTACACAGCATCTATCATCTCAGCATAACACAGTGAAGCTGGAAAAGCCATTTTCCATAACCGTTAATAGGACAAAGATTGACAATGTGTGCATGTTTGTGCGACTTTGCACTTACAACACACAGTTCTGTGCAAAGGCATTATGTGTAGAAATGTGTGTGAATGGGTGTAAGTCTTAAAACCAAGCTAAATACCTCAGTGCCTTGGGGGATCTAGGACACACAAAGTTGTCATTGGTTTGGATTGCACACATGGGAAGGATTCTGCGGCTGAATGATGTGATATATTAGGGTGTGCTCTGCGGCAACGTATGGTAATTTGTGAGACTTATTTAATCAGGTAACATTGAATTCCAGCCAAATGGAAGACTGTGGGAGCAAGGTGATCCTCTGATTTTTTTTGCCCATTAACTTTATTATCTGCTCTCTATATCTTTTGCATCCTTTTAAAGTATGTGTATTAAATAACTTTGTGTCCAATGACAAACTTGAGTTTTTTTTATTGTAAAACCACCGTATCAAGATTAGTTAAGATATAACTTTATTGATCCCACAGGAAATTGTTGTGCCAGAGAATACAAAGGAACATACACAAGGAATCACACAAGATATAAAAAAAATAACAGATATTTTTTAAAAATAACGGATAATATAAAAATACCAACAATTAAGGTCTAAAGCTGGTCCGGTGCATACAGAAACATTACTTAAAGGGTTTTTTGTCATTTACCATCTGAAAATGAATATTGCTGTTAAAGATGCATACAACGATCAATCGTATCGAGATATTAATGAATAAAAAAATTACCATTGATTAGTTTAGTTGATAACTGATAATCACAAATAAGAAAGCCTTTTGGGCTGCATTAGCTTGGTGGTCAGTGCCACGGTCTTGTAATCCTGAGGTTGTGGGTTCGAGCCCAGGTTGTGTCAGGAACGCAAGTGTAAAACAAATGGCCAAATCTTTCATGCAAGTTTTCTCGCTCTGGTGACCCCTTGAAGAAAGTAGCAACCAAAAGGAACATACCTTCTATTAAAGGAGCGTTGAAGGTATTTTATGTTGTTTGTTCAGATTTAAGATGGTAATTGCATTGGAATGATGGCACAAAATCTATGCCTCACGACTTAATGTTTCTAGCACAATGTTTGAGGCTGAAATGTTGATTTTCATCAGCCCCCCAGTGAGAAGGGAAAGGACTTCACACATTACCAGCTTGTCTTGTTGTTTTTTCTTTCCACGGTTATGTGCTGTTTTCGGTTCCAATGCGTCTGGATTGAGGGTATTTATTCATATTTTGGATTACGATGTGTGTTTGCATACCTTGGTGTATTTGCAAGTATAAAATTCAGGCATCAAATCGTCTAAAGTTTTATTTTCATGAATATGCAATGGTAAATCTTCACTTTGTATCAAATATATTTAGTTTGTAAACAGAAAAACAACCATAACACTTGAACATTTGCTTTAAAGCAGCAAACAGACTGACTTGAGGGCAGACTGTAATGTCCCATTGACTATGGGAAGAGAATCTGACAACATCTCCTACAAGAGGCGATTCAGCCACTCACTCCCAAGTGGAAACAGAAACTGTTGAGAAACGCTCATCAAAGGGCAGCGAGCTGTCTACCTGACTTGGCCTGCTGTTGCCTGACCAGCTGATAACCAGCTGACAGAATGATAGGTCCTTTGTAGCGTTACGTTTTTGTCTCTGCATTCTCTGGCTGCTCTCAAATTAAATTCAAGCTTTTGAAGTTGGCTCATATGCCTCTCTGAACCCTCACATCTTCTCACCCAATCCTTCCACTTGGTCGGGCGTCTTGTCTTTTGAATACGTTTTGCAGACTCGGGCTCCCACAGCAGGATCTGAAATCTTCAAACCCATTTACCAAAAAAAAAAAAAGAATACTCCCTGTGGTATCTGCAGACTTGTCAGCAACATATCCTCCCAGCAGCAGAAACGCCACAACTACAGCTTTTTTTCAGTTTCCTCCATCCAGTCTACACGTTGCCTATTGTCTTTGGCTTTTATTGTTTTCCTCCAGGCTGCTGGTTAGTCACACAACAAGCCAAAATGGCATACCTGAGGGCAGTGACTAGCACATTGTTATCCTAAGAATTGACAGCCTGATACATAAGCACACACAAGCTGGTAGAAGGTGTATTTAGACTCAGAGAAGCAGCCAAAAACCCCTGTAGTGCCAATTACACATACAACTCTAATCTCTTGAGCAAGCTGGATGGACAGAGGAGGAGACAGAAGCAAGGATGAAGGGCTGAGATGAAGATTGGCCATCGTAAAAATGTTTGGCAATGCACTGATGTAACAAAGTATGAGAAACTAAACAGAAGCAAGAAAGATTTGCAGATTAAAAATAGGATCTAGTAGAAGTTCGTGGTAAAAAAAAATAGTGGAAAAATGTTAAAGAAACATCAATTCCAGTTTGATCAGATTTCAGTTTTTTTTTTAAGAGTGATAACTAACAGCATAAATGTGAATTTATTTAGTAAATTTATAAATCATAGAAAGCAGTTCATAACACAACACATTTGAACATCAAGAGCTAAACATAAATTAAATTTCAGGCATGTGCAAAAAAAAAACCCTCAAATTAACTCTTCGATCTGTTCGATTCTTTCACATTATTGAATATATACTAAACTCGTAGATTTAAAGCAGCATGCATTATTAAAATATGCAAATGACTTTTGACAGGCAAGTTGTTGAAACTGTATGAAATTATAGCTTGAATGTAAAGCAATTATTCTATTTTCCAGCCATATTTACCCAGTTGCCTATAAAACTCCTTCAAGTCACCTTTCAGATTGGCCCGTTGTACTTAATTGCACTTCTTATAATTAACACATAAATGTGTTTTACGGTGTTAAACCTTCTTGCTTGTTGAATTCTGTCCACATTGACGATGTATTTTTCCCTCTGCTTGCAAATTAAATGTTTCAAAAATTAAACAACTGAACTTTAGATACTCAATTTAAGTGGCATCTGGTGCTATAAGGAAAAACTAGACTGTTTCTGAACAGCAGGGATGTAAACACATCTGTTTTCCTTTATCTAAAAAAATAAGATCTTAGTGATGGTACAGACTAGTCTTTTTGCACGCTAACAACTTCTGCACTAAACACATCCTATACATTAGGACTGCTAGTGCTTTTCTATAAATAAAACTACATATAGATTTTTACATGTCTGATCTTCTACTCCCGGTCAATCTGAAATTTGTCAGATTCCAGCTGCCTGCAGACTGAGCACTCAGCCCATCTCTAAAAGTAGGAAATATAGGGAGAGAAACGTGTTTGAAAGAGTGGAAGCAGCCTCCAGCCTCTGCACAGTGTTGCATGCAGTGCTCCAGGTCAAGACACACATCTGTCTCTCAAACTTCTATCACTCAAAGTGATACAGCCTTGAGAGCCCCAAAGGCGCAACGAGAAACTACTAAAGCCTGACGTCTCTTTTTCCTAAAGCTTTATCAAAAGGCAACAAGGGCTTCCTTTAATGTGTTATATCTGCCTGTCATGTCCGCTGCCTCCATCTCTCAATCTTTTCAGCTTCCCCTTCTCTGCCTTTTTCAGTCTTTACCTTCTGCACGTAATCAGCAACTGAAAATCCTCGCCGTCGTCCTTTTTTTTATTATTATTTATTAATATTTTTTGCTAATACTCCCCCTCCTCAGTATCATGGTAATGTTCTCTGAAATTACAGTGGGGTAAACAGAGCAGGGAGTCGAAATGAAATAACTGCTACCGGGCTGTCAGGTCTAGCGAGGGAGCCATCCGTCAGCAGGAAATGACACGTCGTCCAAACCTCCATTCCATCACACGTGCACACAGTTTGATTCCTCCTCTCCTGGTGGCAAGGTTAAGGAATTATGCTCATCAAAGCCCGAGTGCAGCCTGGAGCCTTTCCATTAACCTTATACAACGCTGGTCAATGGCGAGGAGATGGAGCGATGAGCTCCACACACACATAAGCGAGCATTTCTCTGAGCTATACATGCATAAAGCAGGAAAGGTATTTACACGCAAGTGTACAATTTAAACTGTACCTTTAATGGAACAAAAGCCCATACATAATTACACTAAGATAGGATACACACTGGAACGCACAGCCACACACCTCAATTACCGTTTCATTCATAGCCTGACAGCATAGCATGTGCAAAGGCTGACATTAAAGGAAATTAAATCTCCTTGTGGAATGTGCCAGCCCATCTCACCTCCCGTCAAAATACTCCCATTTCCACTCCTCTCCCTAACCTTCTCATGTGGGTATTTAGGGCTTTGTGGTGCGGAACGTCATCAAAGAGAAAAGTTAGCGAGGCGGTCGTGCTTAAAGGAGGCCTCCCTGTGATAATACCCGCTGCAAACAGAGCCCTCTACAATTAGCCCACGCACCCAAATTACCGCTTCACATTCTGCACAAACCGGCTCGCGATTGTAGGAGAAAGTGCTTTCATTCCAGTGTGCGCACATGCAAATACACCGACTTACTGCTGGCTTAGCCCAGCGAGTAAGTCAGTTAACTCTGTGATCCAAACCTCCTTTCTGCATTCAGATATGAAGCCTATCTGACATAATACTGAAAAACATCAGCTCATATAACCGGTGAAACTCAAAGGAAAGTGCAGCTGCTGGGCTACACACTCCCAAGAGACTTAGCAGGAGAGTGACACATGTATAGTCGATTTTTAAAGGCAGATTTAATTAAGCCTCATTCACTTCCAAATTCTGCATTATACAAACTCTGAGCTACTTTTTTCCCACGTGTTCTAAAGCTCTCAACCAACCTGCAGAGGTAGGAGGAGTTTTGTTAAATAATTGAGTTCACGGTTAAAGGAGGAAAAAGCTGCGGTCTCCGGCACCAGCTTCCTCCCAAAGGTTTTAATCAGATCAAACATGTCCTGTCAGATAAAGCAGCTAATTAATCAGGGGAGAGACCAGTCCTTTCCTCTCACAGATGGAGAGATGGAGGCAAGACACTGGTGTAGACAGTGCTTCTCCTCCTCTTCTTCTGACTCTTCCTTTATCGTCAGAGGGAAGCAGAGAAAGAGAGAGTAAGACAGCTTTGCCTGTGGTGAATCACAGAGTCTTTAAGGATTTTGTCTTTTTTTTTATCAGCGTCTACGCAGCCTGAAGTTTTCCTACAACCCCCAGCTGAGAGGATGACAGGCCTCTCATTTCAAGACTTACTGAAGCTGCTATTTACAGTACTAAACATGTGCATGAAATACCATTTTTGAAGCTAAATCAGTTTATTTTAAGGCTACATTCATGAAGGTGTGAAAATTAAATTAAATATAACTATTGATCACATTGTATTGGACTTAACTTCTGTTAGTCCCATGAGACGAGGCTATTTTTAAAAGGATATATGCTTTGTAATGTTTCTGATGTTGTTCTTGGCAGATTCAGCAGTTTTTCCTCATTTAAATTGAAGTCAGTTGTGCAGACTATTGCTTTTCTACGTGGTTATAACTTTTAACAACCCTTTAATGCTCAGATTATTGATCTACACAAGGCTTTTACAATGAATAAAATCTAAAATAACATTTATCAAACTAATTATTTACTTTAAAATATTTTTTTAGCAGATCACTAGAACCAAATGATCCATAATCTGTTTAGTTTACAACAAATTGCCCTTATATAAAAAAAAAAACATACATTTACTTTTAAATAAAATAAGATTAATAGATTGTGTTCAGATGATTGCTGAGGTGGAAATTTCATCAAAATGTTACATCTATTACTGATTATCTAGCTTGTTAGCACATCATGAGCGGCTGGCTGAAGTGTTGTATTTGTCCTTGACAGATTTAACTTGTGATGGTCCTGGCTGCTGCTCGACAAAAGGCTTGGAGATGTGATTCTGAAAGAGAGAAACTCTGGCTAGCTGCCTGATTGGATGAGTCATTTATTACCTGAAGGAAGGATGGACTGAATGTGATTTAAAAAGTTTGAAGACTATATATCGGCTATAACTTCATTAATTTATAATTGGCCCTAAGAATGGCATTTCATGCTTAATTTAAGTACTGAGTGGTTTCAAACATAAATATGTGTCGTATAGAGACGTGTGTTTTGATGACATGGATCTGAGAATGATTGATTGGTGAAGTCTCCAGCTGTTCGGGCTCGCTGCACAGCCTCTGCTACCCCAGGCTAAACTCATCACCAGCTGTGCAACCTCACCCAGCATGCAGCAGCCAGACGTTACCGTGAAAACATTTTCTTTATACAAAAACGCAAATTGTTTAAATGACAAATGCAGAGCGCCTCAGTTTTGAATGTGTATTATGCAAGATGTTACAGATTTGTACTCTGATGACTCTTTCTGCTCACACAAATCTTTAAAATGACCAACACACTTATTCAGTGTCTCTCACTCACAGAGCCTGAGGCTCAATGAATTATTGATGTGTCCGTATCACATTAGTGTAGATAAATATGTTTGTCTCAAAGGCTAAATGTCATGTGGATTTGAAGTTTGGTGACAGTTTGCTTTGTTGTTAACTGTTTACACACGACACCAAGCTTTTGCATAATTTACAGTTCCTACGAGTCATAGTGATGCCCTTTTTTTTTTTTTGTCTAAATTTATTTTTCTCCTCTTTTTCCATGTGCACATCGTGGCCCTGCAGCAACAAGAGCAGGACCCCACCAACCTCTATATCTCCAACCTGCCAGTGTCTATGGATGAGCAGGAGCTGGAGAACATGCTGAAGCCCCTGGGTCACGTCATCTCCACGCGGATACTGAGGGATGCTAATGGGGTCAGCAGAGGAGTCGGCTTTGCCAGGTAAATATCCATATTCATAAAACCAACGCGAGAATCCTGGTCCTTATGTTCTGTGTGGGTCAAACTAAAAAGAAATGACATTTTCTGTAACACAGTTAGTACCTTTATACCCTTCAGTCAACGCATATTTTCCAAACTCCACACCATTTTTTGTAACTTTGACTTCATATTTAAAATGTCACATCTCAAGAGCAAGCTGAAGTAACCCTGGTGGCACACACTTATCAGAGAAATGTTTTTCAAACTTTTGAAAGCTCCCTCCGGAGCCACAGTAGAAGCTGCACAACTGTCGTCACAGGTTGGCAGCATTTCTTTTGATGAGTTAATTAAACGTTGGGTTATTAACCCATGTTTGATTTGCACAAGAACAGATGCACATGCATATGCATGATTATACGCAGGAACCCTATGTGCACAAACTTAACCACTTACTATCTCCTAATGATTTGTTTCTTCTTTAGTTATGCGTGCCTATGCATGTGTTTCTGTGTCTGACTATTCACCAGCATCCTTACGTTATAGCCTCTTCAGCTACATTTCCATCGTTTAACCGTTCATTTCTTTTTCTACTTAGAAAAGTTTCCACTTCAGTGTAATAATCCCCCAAAGTCATAAAGCGTTCTATCCTTGTCTTCGACAGCAGCCACCAGGCTCTCATTCCTCTCCACACATTCCCCCCTGTTCACCCAGAGGAGGCCGCTGACGGCCACACAACCACCATCTTGCAGGGATTTTTCTTAATCACCTGCTCTGGTTCAACTCTTCTCCTAGTCCCTTCTTTATTTCCAGAAGTTAAAGCAGAACAGAGAAGCATATTAAAATAAAAATAAATGCACAGATAAACTATTCCACACCCACGCATGTATAAAGATGTTCATATGTAAGAAAGCAGGCACTAGAAACTTCTTTAAACCAGCATGCAGCCTCCTGCAGACCAGCAAACAGAGCATGGCAACAACCTGCCACAGGCCACCTGTTCAAGAAATCCTCGGTGCAACATGATGGAGAGGAGAGGGTGTGAAACACGGGGCAGGCAGGAAGACGTGTAGAGAGAAAGAAATGTCATGAGACAGATATGAAGATATTATGAGAAATTTTAGGTAAAAGAAAGTGAAATGAATATGCTCAGATGGGAGAAAAAATAATCAGGTTTGGACGGCTCGAGGAATTTAAAAAGAGTGATGAAATATGTCAGAGCAGGAAAAACAACTGTCCCGAGGAGATGAGGAAAATCAATGTATTTTATGAAATTTAGGACTCCTATTAGCTGTGTCAACAGACAGACAGACAGGCAGCTGCTGAGGGCTGGACTGTGAGGGGCATTAGAGAGAGTAAACTGAGCTAAGTGTTTGTGGGCCGATCCATTACTGTTATCAGAGCCCATTACTCCAGTCCCGGCACTAATCATTGCAGACAGCAGCACCTGATGCCATTAACCAGCGGCATACATGGAAACCTGCCTCCCTGTCCACCTGGCTGACTCACTTAACTGACTGGCTACCCCAAAACCTTGACTGGCTGACTGGTTTGTGACTGCTTTTCCGCCTGTCTGCCTTATTTACTCCTTGTCTACATGGCTGCTTGCTACCTGCTGTACTACAAAAATGAAGATAAGAAGGAAAGCATCATCAGTTTGTGATGATTTCTGTGAATCTATAAATAAATTGCACACTGAAGTTCTTGTGATTGACTCCTTTGCACACTAGAAGCATCCCAGTTTGTCTAAATATAATCTCACACAAGTTTTTTTTATGGATGCACGATATTATCGGCATGGTATCGGTATCCGTCGATATTAGCGATAATATATATATATGACTGTTCGAGTGTTGTCATTGTGTTAGAGTAAATGTCTTGAATAAATTTGGCATTAAACATAATCCAAGTTGAAGTATTAAGTGTTACATCATTTTCAGCCCCCTTTTTGACATCTACATTTGGTATCAGGCCAAATTGACAAAGACCATGCAGAATAATGTAGTATTTTAATTCCACAGCAGAGAAAGCTAAGTAGTCTCTGTAAGTAGGTCTAGGGAAACAAAATAAATTGGTTATTGACCAACTAAGTTTTAACATATCGGCATAACAGATATCGGCCAAAACCCCAATATCGTGCATCCCTAGTTTTTATTTTTATACTGACTGTCAGAGCCAGATATTTGATCGTTTTGTTCAAGGTTACGTTTTAGTGAAGCAAAGCTCACAAAGGTGCCTTGAAAATAAAAATACGTTCTGACATTTAATCAGAATTTTAAATGTATTGTTTGTGCTTAGGTTCAAATATGTAATTAAATACAGACTCATGCGCACACATCTACAAGCCTGATTGTGAAAAATGATTTTATGAACTGTAGATGATGGTATGTTAAAAAAGTCTTTCCAATTTTTCCACTAAGGAACATTTTTCTACAATTGTTTGACTATTTATAGAGGCAGCATTTTGTAGAGTGGTGAACCTCTTCCATCTTTTTTTAGGAGCGATTCAGCGTCTCTGAAATATTCTTTTTATTCCCCGTCCTTTTACTGACCTGCTGCCAATTAACCCAATCTGTAGCAGAATGATCCTTCAGCTGGTTCTTGTTCATGTCACTTTACTTTTACAGCTTTTTGGTGCTTCATGTCATAACTTTCTGGAGATGTGTTGCTGCCACAAAATTCTAAATTATCCTATTTTTTCAAATACACGGTACTTGTTTTAGTTTTTCCTTTCAGTGTATTTTATGCATAACTAGCGGAGTGCTTTAAGTGATCCATTTGCTTTTTTCTGAGTGTGAGTCATGTGTACAAGGCCATTTGCTGTAAGTATTGATCAGTTGAGCCCGACTGACCCGTTAGTGTCTTCCTAACTACTAACTGGGCAGTGGAAACAGAAAGAAAGATTAGAAAAGAGGTGGAAACAGGGTCAGTGTGAGATTGATGATTCCAGGAAGTGTGAAAGATTACATATGCTAAAAAAGATAGTACGGAGAGGAAAGAGAGACTGATGCTGATGTGGACTGGGCATAATATAGAAAGGAAAAAAATGGACAGAGAGGTAAGGAAAGGAGGCCATGGAACGTAGAAGAGACTGGGCAAGAGAGAGTGAGTATAATGGTGAACGATGGAGAAAATAACCAAGGTTGAAAGACGGGGAGGAATGAGAAAGACGTCAGAAAGAAAGGCTGTAGACGGGCTGGGAGTAAGATGGATGGGACAGAGAGAGCGATAAAGAAGCTATGGTTTAAAAAAAAAGAAGAATGAGGGTAGCGATAAGAGCGGGATGAGAGACAAAGGACAGAGAAGTGCGAGGCTGACAGGAAGATATGAGTATTTCAGGAAAAGTGGGTGGGGGAAAAAAGGATGAAAATCTGGGGTGCAATGAATTCTGCACATTCCAGGAGCATATTATCATAAAGGCATTGCAATCACTCAAGCCCACATTGAAAAACAATCTCATTTTGATATCAGTCCTCTGAGTGTAGAGAAATAACTGAAATGCATTTACTGCACGGGTGTGCAAATTCATGCATAAAAATATTTGTTTTTAATATGTTACTGTGACTTAACACAATTTAGTTTCCTGATGGGAATCCCTTGTGCAAAGAAAAGCAAATCTTCTTTCACTTAGGTACTATAGGTTTTACTATGGTAGATTTAGATCCTTCTTTTTTAAATGTTTGCAGTCAAATGAAGCTGCAAGTACTGGAAGGAAACAGAAAAACACTTGTTCATTTTAAGTTCATAATCTGCCATGATGGTGGTAACAATGTAAGCATGCAGGCTGGTTTAAACTCAACAAGCTGAAAGAACATTAAGTTCAATGGACTCATGTGCTCATTTTGTTTTTCTGCATGAAGGATGACAATATAAGAATTAAATTCAGTTTATTTATGTAACGCCAAATCACAACAGAAGTTGTCTCAGGGCACTGAACAAAATCATTCACAAACATACAAAAGCCAATTAGTAAAAGGTATCTAAGAAGGAACTGGAAGCTAGCAGACTCATTGAATCTTCACTTCATCGAAGTCTCCCATTCTGAGCAAGCACAAAGGTAGCAGTGGAAAGAAAACTCCATTTTAACTGGAAGAAACCTCCAGCAGAACCAGGCTCAGGACAAGCGGCCATCTTCTTTGACTGGCTGGGGTTTGAAAGGACAGGAAGCAGAAACAAACAAACAAACACATTTTAAGGATAGAAATAATTACAAATACAAAACAGGTAGAGTAGAGTAAGTAAAGACAACAGCAGAGTGAAGAAATGTGGTCAGATTGTCCTCCAGCAATCTAAGCCTATAGCAGCATAACTAAGGGATAGCTCAGTAAACCCAAGCCAACCCTAACTATAGGATTTATCAAAAAGTAAAGTCTAAAGCCCAGTTTTAAAACTGGATAATGTGTCAGCCTCACGGACAGAAACTAGAAGTTGGTTCATCAAGAGAGGAGCCTGATAACTGAAAGATCTTCCTCCCCTTCTGCTTCATGGAAACTCTGGGAACCACATGTAAACCTGCAGTCTGAGAGCGAAGTGCTCTGTTAGGAAAATATGGAACAATAAGATCTGTAATATAAGATGGATCTATCGTTGAGAGCTCTGTATGTTAGAAGTAAGATTTTGAATTCATTTCTGAATTTGACAGGGAGCCAATGGAGAGAAGCTAAAACTGGTAAAATATGATCTCAGAAAACAAAAGGAATTCTGGTCTTTAACGTTAGACGGTCTGGAAGCACTGAAAACTTAAACGTCCAACAGTATCAGTATCAGAGTGGGTCAGTTTGTGCTCGCCAGCGTTTCAGCAATCACTTTCACCTCTTCCTAACAATAACCAGCTGAGTGGGGGTCAAAGAGGAGATTGGCAATCTTCTTCTCTTGCCTTTTTTGTGTGTGTCATTTTGTGGGAATTCTTCTGTGCGCAATAAAACCCATGCTTTCTGAGCAATAATGCCAAAATTCCCCCTTTTTTTAAACTACCATATATTCCAAAGAAATGTATCAGTTTGTTCAGATTTGCATGAAAGCTATAAAACAGTCTGAAACCGTCTGCTTGGTAAATGAATGTTTCTATGTTGTTTTTAATATGTTCAAAAATTACTAACCGCAAACACCAAAAGTTCAAGTTTTATTCAAGTCTTTTGTTCAACTATTTCCAAGCCCCAAGGCAGGGATTTCCTGCCTTCTTGTTATTACTGAAGTGGGAGATCAGCCGTGCTGGACTCCAGGAAGTCACTGCGCCCCTCCAATAAATAATAAACACTCTGACCCACATACACGGGGCAAGAAAGCAAACAAAGCTTTTCCTCAAATCGCTTGCATTAGGCTCAGACTGTTTTGTTTTGGGGTTTGCATGCCTTCCAGAAGTATGTAAAAGTTTGGGCACCTTGGTAAAACATTCTGTGGGTAGAACATGAACTTATCTGCACAAGAACAACCTAAAGATAAAGCTAAAGATAAACCTAGATAAAAGATAAACCTAAAGATAAAGCCTTATTTTCTAGTTCAGGTAGTATAAAATCATTTAGTTTGGTTTTCCACTATACAAAATTGTCTCTACTCAGATTCTCAGGCGTCTTGTTTTTCTTGGATGTTATTTAGTCTGCCCAAGTGTCTGATCACACCTGGTGTGAAAAAACAAGTCTTAGCATGCCTGTAAACCAACTCTCAAGGCAGGTTGTCTACATGCCTGTAGAAAACATTAATGGTCAATGTTAATGAAGCAGAAATGAGGACAAAAGAGCATTTAACTAGTTCTTTGAATGTTTTGAATTGTGGTAAGGACATGGCTATTGTAAGGATGACAAGGTCAAGATCCATCCATCCATTATCTTTACCCTTTTTTTTTTCCTTTTTGGGTTGCGGGGGTCACTGGTGCCCATATCCAGCAGTCACTGCGCGTGAAGGAGGGGACACCTGGACAGGTCTCCAGTCCATCACAGGGACACATAGAGACAAACGAGACAAACAACCATTCACACTCACTCTCACCTAGAGACAATTTAGAGTTACCAATCAGCCTAACATGCATGTTATTGGTCTGTGGGAGGAAACCGGAGTAACCGGAGAAAACCCACGCATGAACGGAGAGAACATGCAAACTCCACCCAGAAAGGCCCCCGGCCAAGATTCAATCCAGCAACCTTCTCGCCGAGAGGCAATAGCCCTACCATCCGAGCCACTGTGCCCCCGTATGGTCAAATTAGTTCTGCAAAAGTAAAATAACAAAGAAAATTGATTGCAGTGTTGCTAGAAATGCAAACCACTAGGTAAATGGTAAATGATAAATGGACTGTACTTATATAACGTCTTTCTATCTAATCAAGACACTCGAAGTGCTTTCCACTGCAATCTGTGCTCTCATTTACCCATTCATACAGCACTCTACTAGATCTCTACAAAGCTAATCTGAATCTGTAGAGACTAATCAGTGCTTTAGATCACATTTAAACACAGATGGCACACACACTGGAGACAATGAGGGGTTCAGTGTCTTGCCCAGGGACACTTTAACATTTGGCTGCTGGTGGAATCAAACCCCCAACTCCCATTGGAGAATGGCTGCTCTAACCACTCATCTACAGCTGCCCCAGTTCAGAAACCTTTAATGAACATTAGCAAACTCTAAATGATTATACAGTTTTGTTGTGCTTCCTTCAACAAGACATTACTGAGGCAGAGATTAGGTAGAGGTAGGGCAGCCGACTTGGGGCCAGAAAGTTACAGTTCAACTCCCAGCCATAGCTGCCCACTGCTCCACCTGGGTGTATCCCAGGTGTGATGGGTTAAATGCAGATAACTTATTTTGTCATTTTATGGGAACATACAATGATAATATGTAGCACTTATACTTCATAGAAGATTCATCCACTAAAAAATGTTTCCTGAGTCCACATAATCATATTCAATCTGAAAACTGGAATTGAACATTCATAGAATGCATATCTTGTGAACTAATGAAGGTAAAAATAACTTTATGGCTGCAATAAGCAAAAGTATGTTGGTAGGGAGGGAAACGGCACAGACTTTCATGAAAACAATGTTCCATTTGTTGAGCACCGAGGTGAGCCGGTCATGCTTTTGGCTTGTGTTGCAAGCAGTGGCATGGGGGCATTTTCTCTTGTAGCGGGAAGACTGGATTCTGCTCAATACCAGCAAATTCTTGAAGCCAATACAGCTATGAGCGCAAAAAAGCTGAAAATAAAAGGTGTGTGTCTGTTCAACACAGTTCTGTTTTAATGACAGCAGATTAAAAAAAAAGAAATCCTAGTGATAGAAACAAGCCATTCCTTAAAATCTTACTGTTTTGCTTATAATGAACAAAATTTAAATGAAGTCTGCCCGAATTTAGTTTTTATAAGGCCTTCATGTTTGATTTGGATGTTATCTCACATCTCTCCTCTTAGCAGAGCAAACAGACAGGGGGGTCTTTGTTTGCCAACAAACTGTACATTTGTGCAGCTGTCTGTGCTTGATATTCTAATATACGTGTTTGATTTGACGTCTGTCTGACACAAGTGTCTACAGGCCTGTGATGTAAAAGATCAGAGCTCCCCTGTTGGCCAGCTGTTTGGCCCGTTCTGTCTTTGATCCAATGCCTGAGAGTGGAGACCAGTTAGTTCTCTCCAAGCTTTTGCAATAGTTTACTAAACATAAACATTTCTTTTGCTTACACTTTCCTTTCTTCTGGCTCCTTGTAACTTTCCTTGTACATCTTTGCAGACTTTGCATGAGCCTTGTCTGTCAATCCATCTATCATTTATATTATGCACAAAGGCTGCATCAACGTTTTCTTCCATTAAAGCCTTGGATTTCATTACGAGCTTCTTACAAATGCAGACGATGCTCCGCAGTAGATGGAGAGACTGTCGATGGTTTTACTGGACTTTTTTGAAAGAATACAATGATACTATCAGGACGGACGCAGTCTTTGGGATCTTTTAACGTTGCATCTTTGGCTGTATTTAATATAATCTGCTTCATATATGAAGCGTTGCAGTGGAAACATTTTCTGTGAGACGCTTTTTTTTTTTTTCCAAAGTTTGAAGTAAAGTTAAAAAAGGACATCTGTTTCCCACAAATACTTTGGAATAAGTTATTGCAGCATGTAAAGTGGGGCTTTTATGACTCTGCAATTTATATTTTCAGCTTTTGCTACAAATGGGTAGTAAATATTTTAAGACTGAAGTCTGTTTAACATTGTTTTACTGCAGGATGGAATCCACAGAGAAGTGTGAAGTTGTGATACAGCATTTCAATGGAAAATACCTGAAAACCCCACCAGGAATTCCAGGTGAGTCGTCTTCCCCCTTTGCCTTTTATTACTCTCGCCTGACCGCTTTTCATTTATTTCATATAAAAAAAAAGCATCACCTTTGCGAGCAGGAGCCTCTTCTCAGATTCAATTACAGTAATTTCTCATCTCAGATCAGTTGGACAGTGTGATAGATTGTGTACGCTGTGATGTATGACACCTGCAGCTAATCGTCTTTGTCCTTTTTAAATAGTTAGAGTAGTCTGTGGGTCTCTTCTTCCTCTCTGCCTTTTTCTCTCTCTGTGTCACCATCTTTTTGCCTCCCTGGTAGTGTGCTTGCTGCAGGCTGGATCTTCTCGGTCAGAAGAAAACCCTTTTAATATTCACACTCATGCCTCTGTGCTGTTCTTTGCAATCTACTTAAGAGCTTGCACTCTCGCCTCTTTCCTCTTCTGCTCCTGCACTCCTTTGCAGTGTCCTCTCTCCTTTCTGTGTCGCTTCTCTGAAGTCACCCTGTAGAGGAGAAAACCTGGCAGGGAAAAGTGGGTTGGAGAGACTGAAAGAAAAGTTTTGAGTGCAGGATTGCATGTAACTTAGTGTGTTCTCAAAGAAATTTGTTGGTGTCTAAAAAAGTAGCAAATTGTGGGAAACAAAAGGGTGTCATGGCTGGAAAAGACTGAGCTGAAAGGGAAATATGGAGGTGAGAATGTCAGAAAAGGCCTGAAGAAAGAAGAAATGCAAGTTAAGCACTTTTGATTCCAGGTGCATGGCATCTGAATTGTCTCATACGTCTCAGGAGGACGTGCGGGGTCAGCCAGGGCGATATCAAGAGATCTCGTTCACGTCTGTTGCAATTTTAATAACAACCCTCACACCTCCAACCGGCAGCGCAGAAACAGACCCATAAATTGCTCTCCACTATCCAGTAATATCACAGAAAGAGCGGATTTCAGCTGTCCGTATAGACTCAGCCAGTGCATAGCCAGCAGCCATTAAAGGCAAGGTGAGCGGTTATATTGAAGTTTAGCCGTAATAGGAAACCTTTAAAGTCGTAATATCAGGCTGACCTTCCCCTTTAAGGGTCGATCTTCCTGCTGCTCGGCCTTTATTATTGTTAATGGATTGTTCAAGCTTTCGCCAAGCGTGGAGATTTACCACCCTCATTGAGGAAATCCTTCTTGTTGAAATCAGACTGTTTCAGTTTACAAGATCTGCTTTGGTCCATTGTTACTATGTTCATCTTTGAGCTTTCAATGAACTCTTCTGTTTCTTTGTTCCAAACCTGCAACTATATGCTGTTGCAAAGCGCAAACGTGCTTATTTTATCTTCTTTTCGTTGCAGTTTGAGCTAAGGCGCACCATAAACGGCTCTGTCAGATGATTCCTGTAGTTTATTTCGAATTGTGTTTTATTGTTAGTTTTCTGATGTGTGTTTCTCTCTCATCTTTAAGAGGTGCGTTCTTGCCAGTCATTTCTGAAATCTGTGAATCTGCTAAAATGTTCTTGTACAACACACCCTCAGGGGGGAACATCAGTGGGACGATTAACAGGCTAACAGACTATTGTAAGGAAGTTTGGAAATAAAACTAAAATCACATTTATCAGAAATGCCAATATTCCCATATAAAAAGGTATTTTTCTTCTTCTTTCAGTTGCTCCCTACCTTAGGGGTTGCCACAGCAAACTAACTTGCACAAAAACTTTGCAATTTTTACCCTTCCTGATGCAACCACAGACCACAGCATGGAGCAGAGGGCTGCAATCTAGGGTGCCTGGGTAAGCAGATAGTGGGGTTAAGGGCCTTGCTCAAGGGCATAGAGTGGGGCAAACGAGGGTGTAGGCTGGTGTGGGTGCTTCACCTTTTTCACTCACATTTTGATGCTATCAGTTCGAGAGGTCGAGTCGGCGACCTTCCAATCACAGGCTTGCCTTCTCTAACATCTGCGCCACCACTCCCCCTATTTCCATGTAAAAAAGATTAGATCAGATTATTCAGACTGCAGTTGTCACAAAACATGGCTTCTGTTCCTTATTGCAACTGGTCTTAGGATTCAGTTTGCTGGTACAGTAGTCCCTCACTACGTTGCTGTTCAACTTTCGCAGACTCGCATATTTCCAAAGTAAGATTGGACATGGATTGATGGATGAGCCGCTCAAGCGACATGGATTGTTTATTTAAAAATAAATTACTTTAAATGATTTAGCACCTGCTGCACCTGTGTGCAGCCCAAAGGTGCAGGGAGAAGCTCCCTCCTGCAGCGTGTCATGATTTCCGCTCTCCCACCTGCCAGCGATTGCGGCGGGCCAAGAGTGGCAGGGAGCGGAGATCATGACATTCTGTGCTCTTTTAGAGCGTTTAGAGTTTAGAAACATTGTTTGGAATATTGCAAAATTGTGGGAAGGATTTAAAACACCTTTATATATATATATAAATACTAAAATAAACAAATATTACTTGCTATTTTGCCATTTTTCACTTATTGCAGGGGGCCTGGGAATGGAACTCCTGCGCTAAACGAGGGACGTTGTTGTAGCAATAATATTTTATTTATTTATATATATATATATATATATATATATATATATATATATATATATATATTTTTATTAGCTCTTTGACCCCTTAAAATTATGATCTCTTGCGATGTACTTGGTCTCTAAAAGGCAAGTCTAACAAGGGAAAAGAGTTAAAATATTGTGCGATTTTTTTTTTTTATGATACTATCTATCCACGTTGACCAACTGTGTGCTAAATGGAGATTCCTGAGCCTTCTTCTTTTATCAGAATCAGATGTTCTGCTCAAGAAAAAAGTTTTTTTGACGTTCACATATAGCAATTACCCCTTCAGTACGTATGTGAGTGTGTGGTTCTGTGCAAGTGCACATGTATGATTTCACTACATTAATATTTTTGCTTCTGCATTCATAATATTGGGTGCAAATTCACACATCTGCAGTTTAAAACAGGCGTATCTTCTTGTCCACTGAGCCTCTGTGTGTGTGTGTGTGTGGGGGGGGGGGGGGGGTGTCTGTGTGTGTCATGTTGGTGGGATTTCCCCAGAGCCCTTTGCTATGCGGGCCAGCTTCTTCATCCATCGTGCTCTGACAGCTCAGCGGCACCCCTCAGGGTGCTCTCACCACACGCGGAACAGCACGACGGCCTGTATGTGAATTTGCGCACGTGCACAAGTTTGCTCGTGCGATGCCCATGCACTGTGTGAGCCTTGACACAAACTGCACAAGGTAAAATTTGGTCATGCGTCGCTGACTTTGACCTGAATTAAATGCCAGCAACCACACAACAGTAATAAGAAAGTTTTTTTTCTTACATTTAGCGCTTAAACAAATCCAGCAAACACGATCTGAGTAGAACGAAAATGCAAACATGTTTTCATATGCAAGCTTGCAGATTTCATTCAGTGCTTCTACTCGGTTGAGGACATGTTTGAGTTAGTTCGATTGGAGACGGTTTCGCTGTCTTCTTCCATTCAGGTGTGTCCAGTGGAATTACAAAAGGATATTGAGTTGTAACCTTGTTGTCCCCTACTAGGAAGTAAATATCTAGATGTCAAGTGTCAAGTCGTGTGGTTAACTCAACTGACCATGAGATAACAAATGAAAAGGAAGTTTCTGTATTGTCAGGAAGTTAATGATGAGTTACAGATAATGCATCGGCACAGGGAGCAGGAACATACGGAGCAGAGCTTTGTGATAATGCTAACAGATGGCACCTAATAGAAAACTTCCATACATTTCCTGATTTAAATTTAATGTAATAACATCTAACTTCCTTGTGATTACATGAGATATTGAGCTGATATACAGAGAGGGGCAATAGCAGATGGCACATAATGATACTTAACAGCTTCCATTCTCTCACTGTTAAGGGTTTAATAAAATTAGATTTAATTGTCTGTTCCCTTACTTTGTTTGACTCAACTCTGGATTTTATTTCAAGTGGTTTTCTCTTGAAGGTGAACTTTTATTTTTAATTTCCTCTGTTTGATAAATCCATTAGGTAATATGGAAGTCTCACTCTGATCCTCTCCTGTTTCCGTAAACTGGATTGAAGATGTCCACCACAGCTAACCAACCTTCACAAATACAAAATGGCGATAATTTGGCCAATATTACAGATCATAATAAAATTTGGTGTGGTAGTAGCTGATCCTCGCCTCAACACACACTAAGGGCTAACCATGTTAATTTAAAGCACATTCATTATTAACGCATTTCTTTAAAGAGTACTAGTTTTTAATTTTTTAATAGAGTTTTTATTGTGAAGCATGAGCTGGCAGACCGTACGCAGCAACAGGGATAAAAGAACAAATGATAATGAATAGATCAAACACTACCATTGTGTCATTCTGATTCTTGTAAATCATGCAAAATACATTTTACTGGATGTTGTGTAGTTGAAATAAATGAATGAACAATCGTGCGGGGTTTTAAATAGATGTGTTAAACACGACAACTCCTCTATTCTCCATCAGCACAAATGTAGAGAGCTTTTTGAATTCCATCAATCTAAACTCGATTCTTGCCTCTGAATAGTTTTCTCCGTCTACAGAATTCTGCAACACGGTCCTCGCGTATAAATGCATCTAATCAGCTATCGGGGTCAGGTTTGTTTGGAGGAACCTGGTTGATATGAGAGCTGCGTAGCAGTTGTCCAACAAGCCAGTCACAAAGCCCTGCTCCAGCCGCGCCGCTCTGCACACGTCTGATTGTGATTCAGAGAGAGGGACATGATCGATAGCCCTGATGGAGCACTACAGCTGCTTAGCTATTCTGTGCAATGCGGCAGCGGCTCTCTGTGTCGCTGTTGTCAGCTTTGAGCAAGCATCCACATGTATCCCCCCCCCCCCCCCCCGCCAAAAAAAGTATCATGTATCACACCACTGCACTATCTGCCCAGAAATATGTGCTTGCATGAGCATCAATGTTTACCTGCAGCCTGAACATATAAATGTACATGTCATCAGCAAATACACAGATAGATGCGACATCCCTTTAAAAGATCGGCTGATTTTTTTATTTTTTTATTTTTTTAAAGGGGGATAAAAAATGGCCTGGTATTTTTACTGGATGGGAATTTACTCAGTTTACAAAATAAATGGAATTTATAAAATGTGACTACAGCAATAAACTATAGTGAAGTGAGCCCAACAGGGATGCATATGATTTACACGGTAACCCTGTGCACAGGACAAGTCAGGGGAAGTGCAGATAAAAAGTGATTTAATCCGCTGGCTCCACTGAGCCCCGCTGATTAAAGCCTTCCATCCCACAATGCTTTAAACAGCTTAGAGATGACACCCCATGGTAAATGTAATTTGAACTGGAGATACATTAGCCTTTGTTTGGTTTTGTCAGGCGAGTAATCTCATGTACATACCTTACGTTTTATTTACAGCGACAGGAAGAAAAAATGTCAGACAAGTCCCAGCTTCTTGTTTGATTAAATTTTTTTGTAATTGTAATAATTATAAGACAGCTAAACAAACAGGGATATATTTCTTGAAAGATTTTTTTTAAGTGTTGAGCTATGCAAAATATGGCCAAACTACAAGAAATTTATTATTTGTCTTAAAGTCTTAGCTGTGAAAATAAAGATTCAGTCCAGCAACTCTGAAGCTTCTTGCGCGTCCACTTCTGTTGTTGCTTCATCCAAATTCCTTCTGCCAAAATGGCAACATAGCTGAGCGAGGGATCCAATGTTGTCCAATAGATGTTGGATAAATAATGAAAACTACTTTAGGAAGGAGCCACGTTGGTCCTGAAGGATGGAACCAAGCAGAAACATGATATGCTCTAGCATCCATGCCTTTTTTTGTTGTTCCCAAACTAGTATTGTTCTTTATAACTTTGTACCTTCTGTTCAGACCTAAATGTCTGTAAATTCCCACCGATACTTATTTTTCTACTTAGTTTTTTGGACTCGCGATGAAAGACAATTTCTCATTTTTTACGTGAACTTGATTTAATTTGGGGAAAAAAAAAGTTCATATTTCCAGTTTTCTGATCCATTTATATAAGTTTGATAACGTGTCTAACTCAAAGCACGGGGGCCAAATATGGCCCTCATTGACGTTATTTCTGGTCCCCTAGATGATATCTAAACATAAAATACTTTTATTACTTTAATTGTTTTCAGTAATCTTTGATTATGATGTCAAAAGTGCAACAGAGAACACCAAATGCAACCAATCAAAACTCCTGTTGAGGAACCTGCAACCAAGAAATGATGTTGGGTATCTAACTTGAGTTAATGTAGATTCTGAAACTGGTCCTTAGTTTGAAAAAAATAAAGGGGGTTAATTTTTGCCCCTTTTTGTAAGTGAGTTTGACACCCCTGTGTTAGATGCACACTAGAACCATTCTATCTGTCTGAATAGTCCAAAAGACACACCTGAACCCTAAGTGTTGGCCACCAACATTTTCCACAAAGGATAGGGGGTGGGTGCTGTTGCCTGGGTGGTGCTGATGTAGAATAAAGGAAAATAAAATGGATTCCCTCCTTGCTGGCATCCTCACCAAGGCAATGCTGCCAAAATAGCAGACACGGCCCACGGTATTAAAACGCCCCACACTGAATTAAGGCTAGTCCCAAATCACACAAAGCTCTTCTGAAACTGTCAGTCATACATGAATAATCTACATTAATGTCTCCCCTCCCCTTCCACAATCCCCTGGCTAATAACTGGCCTGTCGGCATGCCTTTTTTGTTCCCCTATGGCGTGGAGATTCAACATGCAGCCAAGTAGCTTGATAATTTGGCTGTCAGTTTTGTTTTCAGACATGGCTGCCTATGCAAGAACACACATGCATTTAGTCTCCATGATGCATCTGTTTAAAAGCGTATCTACATTTTGCTTACAGCTAATGTTTTATGTCATTTTGACTGGAAAAAAATCAAAGCTTTATGAATCATTAAATCATATTACTGTGTTTGTGTCAATGCCACTCAGACAGCTTTTCAATTTGCCCCACCACAGATAATAATTAGGTTGAAAACACCTATTTCAAATGTGCTTATCAGAATTTTGCATCATAATGAAATCTCCCCTCTTAGCATGAACTTTCCACCCACCGCCCCTGACTTTCACCCACCCTCCCATTAGAGACAGAACACACAGGAAGTTATTATTGGCATCCTAAGCAAATCAGACAGCTTCCTGAAAAAGGATCAATTTCCGCCGATGCACTTTCTCATTATAACCTTATCTTGCCTACAGACAATAATCTGGATTTGTTACGCTTTGTTTGCTTTGCCACTGAGCTGTATCATTCAGGCGCAAAAGCACCGGTTTGCAGAAACGAGGAGGAGCCGCGGATCCGTCTGAAATTGAAAGTATTCACATACAGTCCCTCTCCACAATAAATAATATAAGCTCTTTGATTGGCTTCACAGTTTGTTTAGGCGCTGAAGAAGAGCTCAGGCTCCTGGAGGGGTTCAGGCAGGAACAATTGACTTTGCTCTCCGCTCAACCACATCTAATATAGAGACAGCCAAATTGAAGGACAGTTACCGAGAGGAAAAAGATACACACTAAAGGAGGGTAATGGAGAAAAGTATTGCGTCCATGCAAGAGGATAGAAGAGGAGGAGTTGTGACAGGAATAAGTGAGAAAGTTGAAACAGGAGCAGATGGAAAAGAGGCAGTGAGGGGAAGAAAGAGGAGGGTGGTGCAAAAGAGACGCATAAAAGTTGGATCAACCTGTGCTTTTTGGAAGGTTAAATCTGAGCACAGTTTAGGCTGCTGCACCTCTACCAGATGAGATGAAAGGATGACTTTGACTCTGCGACTGCTTCCTGAGCTTGACCCCCTGTGACACCCACCCAGCTGTTCACCATGTTGATCCCCTTCAAACTTTTTTTTTTTTACCCTCCCACCTCGCTCACACCTCTCCTTGGACTTTTTGCTGTCCTTGCTTTTATGTTCTCTGCCATCCATCTCTCTCTTATATCTGCCCTGCTGCCTCTGTCTTTCATCCCTCTGTTTTTCTGCACACACACACCTCCCTTCTGTTCATCTTTGTTACCAAACTTAGATTTATAGACACAACGTTGTTGCGAGCAAATTAAAACACCGAGGCTGGTTTTATTTATCACAAGCATCTTCCTCTTTTCTTTATTTGACATATGTTCATTGATGTGTTTCTCCATCTTTTATGCCGTGAATTTGCTGACAGCTATGACACAATTAGGTTTTTTTCAGGTTTATATTTTTTACATATCAAAGCAAGGCACCAACAAGGTTAGAAAGCAGCTTTAGTTTGTCAAAAAATATTCTGAATAATTAAAAAAAAAATGCTTATTTCTCACTTGGCTATATATATTTTTTTTTAAAGAGGTGTTTCATATTTTAAAATGCGTTGATAAACAGCACTTGTCTGAAATACAGTCTCTGAATCCAACAAATTGGCTACAGTGAATTTTGTGATTTATTTTCTTATGATTTGCAAAAGCAAATTCCTGAAATAGTGAAGATAGTCCATCACTCAGTTTGCTACAGTTTATTTCTATAGTGCCAAGTCACAACAGAAGTCCTTTCTGGGCACTGAACTGAAACATTCATATATAGAAAAGTAAGTTAATGATGTTATTTATCTGAGGAGCAGACTACTTTGAGTTTAACTTCATCACAGACTCTCATCCTGAGCAAGCTTAAAGGCAACAGTGGAAATGAAAGACCCCATCATGAGGAAGAATCCTTTAGCAGAACCAGGCTCAGGACAAGCGGCCGTCTGCTTCGACCGGCTGGGTTTGAGAGGAACAGGAAGGAGGAACAGATACACAATGGCAGGTCAAGAATCACATGTTAAAAAAGAAATTAAGTCAAATGAAAACTATTAAATTGTATCAATTTACTTAAAGAAATTATGTCAATTTGTCCTCCAGTTGTCTTAAATCTATGGCAGCATAACAAGCCAAACCTAACTATAGGATTTATCAAAAAGGAAAGTCTTAAGCCCAGTCTTAAAACTGGACAATGTCTCAGCCTTACGGACAGAAACTGGAAGTTGGTTCCACAAGAGAGGAGCCTGATAACTGAAAGCTCTTCCATTCTGCTTTTGCTTTCTAGAAACCGCAAATAAACCTGCAGTCTGAGAGTGAAGCGCTCCGTTGAGAAATATGGGACAATAAGATCTGTAATATAAGATGGAGCTAGGTTGTTGAGGGCTTTGTAGTTTAGAAGTAAGATTTTGAGTACAAATCTGAATTTGATAGGGAGCCAATGGAGAGAAGCTAAAACTGGAGAGATATGATTTATCTTACCAACTCCAGTTAAGATTCTGGCAGCAGCATGTTGGATTAACTGAAGACTTTTTGGACACCCACATACATTCAAAAGACCCTATAATACTTGTTTAATTTGGGGACAGGGTGTGCTTTAGGGGGCTATTTTAACTCACTGCACAATCACACTAATACAGTGATGACTCACTACACTGTTTACCATCATAATATAAAAAATACAACTTTTAAGTCTATATATACTGTATTATAACAGCACTTTGGTTGGCCTTGTTGCTGTTTTAAGTGCTCTATAAATAAATTGGTATGGTATGGTATAATATTTTAGGTACCAGTATATAAATGTCTATATAAGTACCCCTCACCCTAACTCTAATGTAAATCAAACAGTTAATATAAAACATACAGAAGACTTAGAAGAATATTTTTTCGGTGCAATAAAGACCTATAATTATGTTGATCTTGTATTAATTCTATCTGTGTGCATCTGTTTAAAACTTTATTTTATTAGGCTTTCATATGGTTCTGTTAGAGTTGGAAACATGTTCAAAGTTATCAAGCATTTAGCAGTTTTATCAGAAGTTAAACAACAGAAACACTCAATCATGTTCCCCGACACTTTGGATGTGCCGTCTTACCGGTTGCATTTGAGAGGATTTCCTTGATCCTATTAAAAAGGTAAATTACAACCATAGGAAACGAGCCAAAAGTAAAAGTAAAACAAGGCACAGTCTTTTAAACAGCTCATAAATCTTCCTATCTTGGATAAGTTGAGGAAATTCAGGCTCCGGTTGTATCCTGATTTTGTTGGAAGTCTTTTCAACAGGATTCTGCAGTATTCAGTGGAGGAAAGGTTGTTCTCTCCAAGAAACGTTCTCAGGACAATACTGAGCTCATGATCAGGAAATATGGTGCACAGGAGGGTTAGGAGGTTGCGCACTTAGGAAAAAACATCAGTACACGCTGTATTTTCACACAGCAAAAACTGCAAGCTATGTGATAGTTTAAAATATTGAAACGGTAGATCTTTTACGATTAATTGTCTCTGAAGAGTTTCTAAGTTTTTTCATTGTGGGGTGTTGTACAAGAGAGCACAAGTATTTTTGGTGTGCCACTTTACTGTTTATCCTTTAAGCTTTGTTTCAGATTAGGGAATTTGCAACATAAGTGTTTTATTTTTGTTATATCTAACAGGGCTCTCCAGTCCTGCCAGATAAAAGTCCTAGGACGTGCATGTTATCTTCTCAGATCCGTAGATTCCAGGTTTTCACTATCATTCAACTTAATCTAATGCTGAACCTGAGGCGATGCATTTTTTATCCAAAGAATAATATTCAGCCTCTAAGCAGATACAGTAGGTCACTGAGCTCATAGCCTTCTGGCCAGCCTGCCCGTCCTCCTGAATGAAGATTAAGTTTGCTGAGGAGGATAATCATGCTCCGAGGTCTCTGTGGTATGCAAGCAATTCAGCAGGCTCGCTTTCTGGGATTCACTGGGCAACTTTTCTTATCTCCGGCACCGTTCATTACGAGACATCAGACTATCAGGCTAAAAAAAAAAGTTTGATCAATTGCAGCTTTCTGTTTATTTTTAGCTTGTTTTTAATTTATGAAACTGACAAATGAACACAAACGGCAAGGGGGAGCCAGTTCGTCTGACTGCCAAGATTTGACTTATTGTATCCTGCGTGTGCTTGCGTCAGGGAAGCAGGGAGAGGAGGGGAACAACGCAGGCATCAGTTACACCCTGCCACGTCACTGTCACCGCTCAGGACGCAGAGGGCAGTGAGATAAATCGAGCCGATGCCCCCAAAATAGAGCTAGAGCCTCCATTAGAACAGGACGCAGGCTATGTGAGAACAAGCAGAGGTCACTGTGGTCAGCGGAGTTATTTCTGTTGTGCCACCGGACCTCCGGGAGTACACGCCCATTCATTCATCAGATAGCCTGCCAGCAGGTTAGCGCACACACACACAGAGGTGTAAAAATGTGCACACCGTTCGCGTTTTCAGTCAGCGGGACGTGAATCTTTATTGGTGAACTTGACTGAGGGCGTACAAGTTGCCAGTGTGTTTGTCACTTGAGGCTATTTGTGTCATTATTTTCATATGTTAGAGTATTTATACGAGAAACACGCATCGTTTTTAGTGACTTAATGTCTGAGACACAGTGTCTCGGTCTGTCTTCCATTTGTTGGCAGCACATTGCAGCAGATAATTGCTATTGGATCACACTTTTCTTTGCTGCTCCCTTAGAGATGGTTTAAAGTAGCTTGCAGACATGGATGCTCACATTTTGCCTCTGCAAAAACAGAAAAGGAAAGAATATACAAGAAAGATTTCTTAGTCTGTTCATCCTTTCTTTGTTCCTTCTCTGTCTTCCACACACATCCACAAATACACACACATCAATAGTCCATTAGGAGAGTGTTGCTTTCATTACCTCCAGCCTGGCCCTGAGACAGCCTTCAGAGTGGAGCACAGCGGAGCGGAGCTGGCCACAATCGCAGTATATATAGAGAGAAGTCTGGTAATTGCCAGCTCTCTGTTCTCTCCATCCTGTGCGTCAGGTGGAAAGTATGAATCCGTGGTGTCTGGGGACCACCCCTGCTGTGCTACACCGCATCTCACTACAACTGTCTGTCCCCCCACCGGGCCCTAGTAATAGGGGGAAAACAGCACGCTTAAAGGCCTCAGAGAGTCCAACAACTGCCACTCTAACAATACACACAGCCATGGGGGAAAAAAGCCCACGATAGCAGCAGAAAAGCACCTAAAGATAGACTTTTCCTACAAATCTCACTTTTTACGTCTTGTTTGTTACGCTGCAGGAGTACAGCTTCTTTCTTTGTAGAGGAAACATTTAAAAGGCTCCTAAACAGTTGGAAATTAAGGATGCACCGATCCACTTTTTTTTTTTTTTTTTACTTCCGATCCGATCCCAATACCTAAATCTGGATATCGACCGATACCATCCCGATATCGTCATTGTTATTGATTTTATATGAGGCTGTAATAATCTCCTCTCTACAAGTAAGTACAGTTTGTACAAATAAATGCATGTCCAAAAAGGCAACATGAGGTAAGTTTTATTAATACTGGATAAGTTTCAAAGTTAAAATTAAACCCTGCTAACACAAAACATGATTTTTTTTTTATTCCTAGCTTTAAAGTGGATATTAAAGTGATTAGATGGTTTCAAACACCTGCTAAGTTCATGGTATAAACCAACACAGACATGTTCCTGTTTTTAGTATTTTACATTGCTTTATAATGTAGCTGTTTTTGTTTCATATAAATATATATAATTTTCTTGTATTTTTTTTTACGATTGTCTACTGTTGTACTGATAAATATCTCCTGGAGGTTAAACTATATCTTGGCTGCAAGTATCAAGCTGCGAAATCTTTGGTTTTCTACAACTGCTAGCAGTTGGTCATTAATTACGATGAAGTTTAGCAACTTCTCGGTAAACATTCAGCTGTGTGTTATTTTCGTTCAGCCCGGAGAAGGCAGTCTGATTTTGGTCAGCCGCGCTCAGTCCGCCCCTCCTTTGAGACGGTTAGACTGAGCGTGGCTGACCGAAATCAGATGGCCTTCTCCGGACTAAACGAAAATAACAGACCGCTGAAGCTACGGAGCTCAAATGTCCAACTTAATACTAACTTTACCGCAGTTTAATGTGGCGCTATGGCTCTGCAGACATTGCACGTTGCTGTTTGCTTTGTGGTGCTTCTAGTGTAAAATACTTCCACACAGTGGACACGTTTAGCTGAAAAGTTGGTTAGTTGTTAGCCACAGTGCTACTGCACGTTGTAGCTGGCTGCAAATGCAAACTATGAAATGGATTTCCTGAATGTGAGGTGGGTCTTATTACTCTGGGTTTCATGAGACACGCTTCCGTTCAGGAAATCCATTCCATAGCTTGAAGCCAACGTGCAAAGCAGCTGGCAGGGAATCACATGGGGAGAAGTTTTACTTGGAGACACAGAGACATGCATCATGGATCGGAAATCTCTGCAGGTTGGATCGAAAAAAATCCGATACGTAAATTATGCTGGTATCAGCGCTCGATACGGATACTGGATCGGATCGGCCCCATCCCTATTGGAAATACTTAAAGTTCAAAGTAAAGCCATCTTAACTGGCACTGTGTGACACTATAACACTGGATACAATTATTTCATGTTGGATACAGTCAGATCAGGACGCTGTTTTTTTGCTGTTTTCTTTTTCCTACCTCAGTTATGCATCAGCTATCTGTAAGTCCTGCATCTTAGAATTTAGCAAGAGGGGAAACAAACACTGAAATGATGGAGGAGTTCATCTTCCAACATGAGTTACTGTCAAATGTGAGTGAAATATGAGTAGAATGTGTGTTGTACTGGTCCCATCTCTACTCTGTGGATATTATGACGATCCAGATGTGTTGTATTTTGTCTCCAGCTGATGTCACTGATGTGAGTAAAAGAAACTCCCAGTGCAGCATCTTTTTTTATTTTATTTTCCTGTCAGTCATCTTAATTTTAGAATCAGCTGAGGAGATCATCATAAACTCTTAATTTTAGTTAATGTTAAAAATAATAATAATAATAATAATAATAATATTAAAGACTTTTAAATTATGCAATGATTTAAAAATGGAGCAAACTTTTCATTATTAAAAAGACAAGTTTTACAAATTCAAAGTTTTGTCAGCACAATCAGGATTTTAAATGATACAATATATATATATATATATATATATATATATATATATATATATATATATATATATATATATATATATATATATATATATATATATATA
>NC_056516.1:30676940-30690953 GCF_014905685.2 Nematolebias whitei
ATATATATATATATATATATATATATATATATATATATATATATATAAATTTAATTTAATTTACTAATTGGCATTTATAATGTATGTGAATGTTTTGGTCCAGTGTCCTGAGATAACTTCTGTTGTGACTTGGTGCTTTATAAATAAACTCAAGTGAATTGAATTATTTCAGCTGTTCCCTTCTTCAGGGCTCGCCACAGTGAACTAACTCGCACGAGGACTTGGCAATTGTTTTTACGCTGGATGCCTTCCTGATGCAACCGCAGACCACCGAGCTTCCACAGCCCTCTGTGTGGAGCAGAGAGCTGCTATCTATGGCGCCTGGGGAGCAGATGGTGATGGTGTAGGTCCTTGCTGAAGGGCTCAGAGTGGTGCAAATGAAGGTGTGGGTGTTTCATCTTTCCCATCCGCATTTTGATGTTGTCGGATGGGGGGTCAAACTGGTGACTTCCCGATCACCTTTTCTAACCTCTGAGCCACCACTCCCCTTATATATAATATAGTATCTATAATATATCATCTAGTATCTATTATATACTATCTTTATAATGTATAATATCTATATATAGAATTATGTATGTATGGCTGGATGGCTGGATGGATGGATGGGAATTTCAGGTAAACTACTGTTATAAAAACTAGGATAGAAACTTTTCAGATGTGATGCTGCAGTTCTGATACTGATAGCCTTGTAGGTAAAAAGATGCAAGAGCTGCTGTAAATCTGGGCACTGCTCGCATTGGGAAATTAAAAGCAGGATTTACATCTAATCTTAGAATTTCTTTTTTTATTCCCCGCACTAAAATGTTGTAAACGAATAACTCACCTTGGGAAGTGATTGGACATGTATGACTCATACATCGGACAACAACTAACACTGGGGAGTGACAGTGAACCCCCTGTTTCTCCTTACAGTTGTACAAGTCTGGAAACACGCCGGGCTTGCAAGAAACCAAACAAGAACCAAAAACAAAAGAAACAGAATCCCCTTTCACAACATTTTTAGGCCTGGCCCTAAATTCCTTGACTTATGTTGCTGTTATGCTTCTGATCCAACAAGGAAGGTGGAGGCAGAGCAGAAACTGTAGATATGAAGGGTGAGCTGGCATCGCAGCTCACGTGCATGATGTGGTGACAGATGGTGTGTCCAACCAACTAGCTGAGGGATTTAAAACGAGAGATGTCTGGTGCATATTTATATGTAGCACTCCACATCAACAGCATTTAGTTACACTCCACACCTCTGATGGTAATGCAGCTGTATTTATGAAACCTCGCATCATTGAGGGACATGGCCGACTCATTTAGTAATTACTAACCTGCCAGAAACAGGTTAAAGAGAGGCTCATCTCTGCAGCCATATTGTGGAACAATTTTGTAGAAAGGCCCAAAAGGAACTTATAACTTTAAGCTCTCTGGAGCCTCAGTGCTAGTTCTCTGCATTTAACCCATTGCACCTGGGAAACACCCAGATGGAGCAGTGGGCAGCTGTGTAGGTGCCCTGGAAGTAATTAGGGATTGGGTGTCTTGCTTAGAAACACCACGGCATGTGGGAATGGCTGGGGATTGAACCTTGGACTTTCGGGTCCGGAGTTGGCTGCCCTACCTATACCCCATCTCTGCCCCCAAATGTATGTCGATCCAAACAAAAAAAAACACATTATTTTTACTGTCTACATGACTGATTTCTCTCGTTTTTCTCTTTGCAGTGTTTATTAAAGACTGGTTGAAGACGAGTAAAATAAAAGTATTTAATAATGTTGACAGTAATTTATTAATGTAAATGCTAAGAAAGGGTTTTAATGTAAATTAATTCAAAGCCAAAGATAAACAAACATTGATCTCAAACATTGAAAAAAACAGAGCAGAATATGTTTTTTTAATAAGTGTAATGAGAATATAAGACATAAGACTTTATGGCTGCAAAGCTAGTGGCTAACAGAGCAACAGCAGAAAATAGAACAGCTGCTGTTCAGTTTTTGTGTCAGTCTTCCATGTGTCATCAGTCAATAATCTGGTAATCTAATCCACATCTAGATGGGGTTATTTTTTGTTTCAAAGGTGCAACATTGGGAAAAAATTACATTATTAAGATAAAACCCTGTTGGAAAAACTCACTATGGGTAACTGGAGAAGGTGATCACAAAAATCATGGATTTTATGCTAAATAGCTTTGAAATAGCAGTCTGTCAAAGATTAGGAACAAAATTAATTTGATAGTGTTAGCATTTTTATTTAGTACCACATACTCCCTCTAGACACCATGGTGAAAATGTAACCCACACAAAATCTGCAAAAAGAATCTCATTCATCAATGTCCTGATGCACGCTCAATAATCCAGGTAGAAAAATCTAACAAAGTAAAGCCAGGTCCTCTGGACGGATTCTTCTTCTTGAAACATTTCGTCATTTATACAAAAGACAAATCGCTATAAGTAGCCATTCATAAGGCATAGTTTAATGTAGCTCCTCAGACTGACAGTCTTTTGGATAAAAGTTGAAATCTTTAAAGAAGAAGAATCTGTCCAGTGGAACTGACTTTTATCAAATATTTAAATCATTTCAGGATTCTAACCTTTCACATCCCTGTTTAAGGGTTTTATTTAGTAATGTTTTTTTTATTATTAGTTCTCTCTCTTTTTCCTTCTCCTAACTTTTCCACTCTCAGAGGAAGGGTCAGAGGCACTCACCGAAGAGGAAGACTCCAGCGAGCGTTTCATGTCAGACTTCCTGTCGAAGTTTGCGTCTTCTTCAGATGTGTCCTGTAGCCTGCTGCCAGATAAAAGAGGCATGACCGTTTCTAAAGTCTCTTGTGCACTGAAATGCTTCTTCATTTTTGGTCCTGGTCTTTCTCCTTCTTTGCTTTAATGAAATGACCCTTCAGCCAAGCTGGGTGTTTATCTATGGCTGTGAAAGCAGCCAAGTGCATTTAGACACTAACAGTTGTTTTTGTGTGCAACAAAGGCAGAAGGCTATGTTTTTTACTCAAGCATCTCTTCAAAGATACATGAAGCACGTCTCAGATAAAACAATACTATTGGGGTTCTCTAGTCATGTGGCTCTACAGTGCAAGATGCTACATGTCATGAAACGTTATGCCTCCTACTATGAGAAAACTGATTCATTTGGTAAAATACATGAAAAATATCAAATGCAGACTTTACAGAATGCATGGATTTAAACTGTAATTGCAGTGAGGTCATTTAGCGTTCAATTAGCGAATATCTTGGATCATTTTATACTTTATATTTTTGTTTGTTTGGGGTGAAACTGGGACCTTTAGTACACAATTTTGTTCCACCTCATGTACCACATGTGATGCAAATGACTATAAAGAACCTTGAACCTTAAAATAAATAAGATTTTAATGGAGGTCAGTGTCATGTTTGGCCACGAAGGTGTCCAGAGTATCAAACAAAAATCTTTATTGTCATTATGCACAACAAAATTTTGTTTGATGCTTGCTCACGGCTAAATATATAGACCGGTTCATGTAGAATGATATAGTAATTAATTTACTGAATTTTCTAGGCTTGGCAAATTATCAGCTACTTGGCAGTATGAATGCAAGGCATTCTGCAGCAATTAGATGTAGTTTTGATGTTTGTGTTAAAAAGTGCAGCACAGAGCAAAGTCTTTAGGTGTGAGTGAGTGAGTATGTACATGGGAGGTATGAGTGTATGTCTGCAGGGGATCGATGGTCAATTTACAAATGACGGTGGGCAGTGAGTACAGAGGTGATGATAGATTTCACCGCCTTGGGGAATAAGCTGCGTGTCAGTCTGCTTTTTTGTGTGTGTTTTTAATGTTCTTTACCTTTTCTCGGATGGTAGAGACACAAAGAGTCCATTTCCAGGGTGGGTGGTGTCTGTAATAATACACCTGGGCTTCCTCTGTTCCCAGCCCTCACATAGGGAGTCCAGATCTGGTAGTGGTGTACCTCCTACAATCCACTGAGCCATTTTCTCCACTCATGCCAGATCCTGTGTGGTGCAGCTCTTGTACCACTGATGCACTGAGACAGAGGATGCTCTCTATTGTGTCTCTGTAAAAGTTTGCGAGCAGCTGAGAGGGGAGTCCAGCTCGTTTCAGCCTCCTTAGGAAGAAAAGTCTCTAATAGGCCTTCCTCACCAGGTGGAAGGTGTTCAGAGACTAGGTCAGATCGAAACTGATGTGGATGCCCAGGAACCTGATGAAGTCCACGCACTATACTGCCTCTTGTTGTATGAGATGAGCATGTTCAGTCTTCCTGGTCCTCCTATGATCCATAATGACCTCCTTGATCTTGCTGGTGTTCAGGGCAATGTTCTTTTCAGAACACCGTCTTGTCCTAGATCTCCTCTCTGTATTGAGTCTCATCTTTGCTTGATGTGAGACCCACTACAGCGCTGTTGTTAGTAAACTTCACAACTTTGTTTGTGGGGTGGATGGCCATGCCTGCAGTCATGTTTGAGTAAAGAGAACTGGCCTAAGCACACAGCCCTGTGGTGTGCCTGTGTTAAAGATGAGAGATGATTATGTTTGGCCTCCAAATTTCACTACTTGAGGCCTATTGATTAGGAAGTCCCTGATCCAGATGCACATTGATTCAGGCAGCCCATGTCTTGAAGTTTCAGTGCTAGCTTCTCTGGAATTACTGTATGAAAAAGCCGAGTACTACATAAAAAATACTAATGCAATCAAATAAACTCTGTTGTTAATCTTTGACATGTTCAAGCCTCTAATCGCCTCCAAAGCCCTTGCTACTGATAAGAAAAACTGAACTGGCATTTGAAGGGCCAAAATCCTAAAACAACTGAATGTTGGGTAGTTTTGAGTGAGTCTAAAAAGGTAAGAAGAAATAAGATCTGAAAAGAAATATTTATGTAGGGTGAGTTAATGTTTTTTGGAGGGGTAGGTGTGTACATTTTATTATGAAGGTATTCAGAGGTTGCAAAATGCATCATAAGAATATAAAAGACGTGTAAAAGTAGACATTGGATTTTTTTTTAATTACTAAAAAGAAAATTTCCTCCAGACATTCAAGCCACGCAACGTGTAATGGAGCCAAATTGCTCGCCAAATCAAACTAAAAGTTGAAAAATAAAAAAAGTACAAAAATGTCCGAGGACACAACGGTTAAGGAAACTGAGATATACACTGAGAACTTCAAATAACTTGCAGTGAATAAAATGCCACAGACCTTTAAAATTGACAAAGTATGTAAAAGAAAATGAAGAATGCCACTCCGTTCTGTTCCACTTGAGTCATTCATCAATGAAAACGTCTTATATCATGAAAAGCATTATTGCTTGCAGGAAAAATGAACAAAGACGATTTATTTTCTTTATGTCACTGTAAATCATAGCCACTGTATAAAGTCTATAGTAGTATTTTTCAACATGTGACCTTTACCAGCCTTTAGCATTTATAAAGGTTTTGACATAATGACTTATTTTCTGCTACATTCTTTCTGATACACGATAATATCACTAAGCTATCCCATTTAGCAGCACAGATTTATGAATCGGTTTGAAATACCCTTTGCTGTTTTTTTAGTCTTAGATACATTCTTGGCACAGATGCATCCAGATCAATTTTCTAAGATGTCTTATTTAAGTTGCAAGCAGTGAGCTCTGCACACCAGGGGGTGTGAGGGGGGAAGGCTGTCAGAGTAAATTCATTTTCAGACAGCAAAGCGGCTGGCTTTGGAGATCAAGGATTATACAGCTGATTTCTAAGTCAAGCTAATATTGATTTGCTGTGCCCCTGCTGAACTGCAGGTTGTACCTTTTTAAATGTTTCAGTCCTAATGCCCCTGCCCCCCTCCCCTCGCCAGCGTGGTCCCTAATCTATAAGGCTAAAACAACTGACCCTTTTAAAAATGTCCTTTTCTTTTTCCTAGTTTACAAGTTTTTACACCTTTTCTGTGCACGGTGGACCGATATTTTTGTAAAACATGCGAGTGGTAAAACAGACTGAAAGAGGGTTATTAATATGTAATGGATCTATTAGAAAGACAAGACACTTAGTGCCACTTTTGTGTTTTGAGACCATTTTAAAAATTTTCTAAACTTACTGTTCCCACATGATGAGCATGCATTCAACAAAATACATTTTTCCATAAATAAAATAGAAATTGAACTTAAAGCATCTGCAGTATGATGCAGCAAATGCGTTAATCAGTGTTTTCATCAATTCTAATACAGTTTGATGCCCTGTCTTCTACTGAGAAGTACACTCAGCATCCCTCTGTCACTTCACTGTCTCCTTCTCCAAAGTTTGCTGTCCTGCCATTAGCCATCTGTTCTGCAACGACTTGTTTCTATCTGCTGTTCGTGCTTCTAATCACTATGCCTCTACCCCTTTTCTTGTTTTCTTTCTCCTCTCTTTTTGTTCATACACACACACAGATGTTGTAAACCAGTGGGTACTAAAGAGCCACTTATTTGAGGTTTGGTAATTGCTTTTGGAAAAACAGAGAAATAGAAACAATATGCTAGCCTTTTGTCTCAGAATAAAAGGGAGAGAGAGAAAGGCTGGAAAGTAAGAATGGTGTTGAGAATCTTGTTAACTTGTCCAGCAGACCCATTATATGAGGTTATATCAAATGTGGGAAGTGTTAGATTTGTGTCCAAATTTGCTCTGTTCGTACAGCCATTATAAACAGAAGCAGATTAGCCAGCAGCCCCCTGCTGGGACAGTGAATGGATGGGAATGGGAATGATGGGAGGGAGGCCATGCCTCTCCAGCATTATCTAAATAACAGACCGGGGAATTCAATAAGTACTGGCCTCATCAGACCTCATCAGCTCCCCCAATTAGGCTGCACATCATGGCGGTCGGCGTGCTCATTGCTGCTGGTGACGGATGGGACCCTGCATGGCTGTGTGTCCGCCTCTGCAGCAGTGTAGCACTGCCCCGCATTCCCAACATTGTTCAGATAAATGTGTTTCTGCAGGCCTGGTAGGGTTCAGTTTAACACAAGAATTTGTTTACATCTAAGCACTCTTACTGCAGGATCCTTTTTCATTGCATGCCTGTCCTTGGTGCTGCATTAGTCAACCTCCAGTTCAGTTAAGGACTCACCTTCAACACGCTGCTGTTTTTGAACCTCTGCGATGTCCGTGCTGTCAATATCGCTCCCCTTCTACAATACCTCCCGTTGTTTCCCCAAGGGTCAGGACATGTGAAGAAAAAACAGCTTCCCACATCGATTTCAGTCCATTAACGAATGCTAAAGAAAAACAAAGACTTTCATCACGTCCAAGATGTTTAGGCAAGGACTCCCTCAAAGGTGTTCTACACAGGTCAACCTTGTCTCTGGTTATTGGTCTTGTTTGGTTGTCCCAGAGGGAGAAAAGCAGATCTGCTGAAGCACTTTAAACGCTTTAAATGGATTTACATGTGCGATTTTTATTTTTTTTAAGTAATGACCTTCTTCTATGTGTGTTTATATTTTCTTTACTTTCATTGTATTTAAACAAGGTCTAATAGTTGTTGAAATAACGCATATTGTCCGCTGCTTTTCATGCCACAGTTTTAAACTAAAATTGTCTTTTTCTAAGAAGGGAGAGTTATCCTTGTAATCTTTACGATCCTGTGGTATCTTACGGGATTTGTTGGCACCCAGAGAATGTGTTGAATTGTGGTGAGGATGACTCTCGGCTACAACCACATCAAAATTAGCATAATATTTGTAAAACTGACTGAGTTGTAGCCATTTCTGATTTGTTGTGCTTGTCATCAAGTTGGGCCAAATTTGAATGGGTTCATGACATATTTTGCTGGCGTTGATGTAACTGTCAATGCCAAAGTTTGAAGCAAAGATGTGCAATGTGCTCTGAGTATGTGTTGGGGATTATGCTCAGCAACTACCACATCAACTTCAAGTTGATTGTCTGTAAACTTTTCTGGCTTATAGTAATTTTTGTGTTTCCTAGGGTCAAACGGCTTTGGCGACTATCGTGAATTGGATTGACTCCAAAAATAAATGACTTGTAGACACACAATGTTCAGTTCCTGCAAGTTTCTTTATTAAAATTTGTCCAGTGGTTCAAGAGCTTTTTTTTTTAATAAATACACATGGTTGACTACAAAAGTTAATGGCAAAGTTTTAAAAACAGATCTTGGCGTAATCAGTTAGCACTCAGAAAATGTGAAATTACTCTTGCCTGTTGCCGCACCAATATATGAATATAATATATTTCAATATATGAAAATCTGTCTTAATTTATGCATTTTTTGGTGTCCATCTTAAATGAAGTCGACTTTCAAAGTCAATCTGTTGTACATCTATTGATTACTTTGAGAGTTTCATTGATTTTGGTCCTGTGGTTCATAAGACATTTTCTTAACAGTACCAAAAAAACAGACACACACAGACCAAAACAATATTGCCACTTTCCGTTTGGCAGCGAGCAATAAAAATAAGTTATTTCAGGATTTCATAAAAATTCATTCAATTTTTGAATACTGAGTAAGTCAGATTAGATATACAGATGTGCAGATATGAGCCCACTGTTTGATTGCTAAATACATGTTGTTTTAATGTATGTGATCAACATGGCCTTCATTTTAAAGTAAGAAACACTGCAATAAATCTACACAATGATTTGACGTTTAGTAAAAATTTGTTAATATATTTACTGAGATTAAAAGAAGTCACTTCATTTTGAGTAACCGTTTTAGAAAGATGAAAACTGTTCTGTTACGTTTACCTGAAAACACCCAAAACAATGAATAAGTTACCAGCCCTGAGGATGTCTGGTTCATAGTTTGGAGTTCAGACGGTTACAGATGTTTCAAACAGAGCAACAATGACTGAAACAGACATCTAACGTTGGACCTTTGGCTTTTTAGTTCACAAAGCTGGCTTTTAGCTTACTGGCTGCTGTTCCTGGCAAAGCTTTTTTTCATCCATCTCAATCCTAAAACCTTAGAAACCCTTCTCAGATAGCTTCAAGCAGTTTAAAATATTTGATGACTCCACAGACTAAAAGAACAAAACAAGCTTTTTAATTGTTTTTCGTTATCAACAGCATTTGCATTCATTATCAGCAAAGTAGGCCTAACAAGTGTTCCTGTTGTTCTGAAAGCAGAAGTGCTCATCTTGCTGCTGTTATTAGAAAACTGCAGTTTTCTTCCCAAGTTTTTGTGAAATATGATGATATTACAGGTGAACTTCATCTGAGGCAACATTAAAAAGGTTTTGTCATCCTGCATCACAAGGTGTTATGGTATTCTGGTAAAACTAGATTTTTTTTTTTTTTTTCAGAAATCACACTAATTTGTTGTAATGACAATGAGGCCTGTCGCAATAAACAATAAATCAATTAATCACATGATGAATGAAAATGATCTACTTCATTTTCATGTATCGGCTTTATTGTTTCTTCATGTCTCTCTCTTTCTACTGAAGACACTGGATGACAAAAAGCTCAACTCTGGTGCTCTTCACTGACACCTCCTTTTATCTTTAAAATCCATTTTAACGATCCAAAATCGCGTTTTTGGATCGTTAAAAGCAGCTAAGCTGAAAAGCTAATCTACGACCTAAGCTTAAGACCGACCTCGGGTAAAAAAACCTCTGTCTTGTCGAAGCTCCAAAATTCATGGTTGAAATCCATGCCTTTGTGTAAAAAGTTGTTTTTCTCTGCAAAAAGAAGCTGATAACTTGTTTACTGATGTTTTTTTTAATTAAAAACTTTGTGTGAAAAATGCTATGCTAAAGAGCTCAAACCACACCGAGCGTCTGCCATTTTGAAAACCAAAAAAATAGGAATGAAAAACGGTCCATGTCACTTCAAGGGGCCTCCCTCCCATTTTTCTTAAAGAGACACGCTGCCCACTCCCTCACTATCCATCCTTCAGTTCAAACAGTCTTATACTGCCATCCAGTGGTCAAGAAAGGTACTACACACAAAAATTAACCACCGTTTCTTCTTCAATTTGACAGTTAATAATTATTGTCAAATTTAAAACAATATTATCATTTATCGCAATAATTTCTGAGACAATTAATCGCCCATCAAAATTTGTTATCGTGACAGGGCTGATGACAAGCCACTAAAAATGTCTCTATACTGTGAGAAAATAAGGTCGTATATGGTGATTGAAAATTTAGATATTTACAGAAACGTAATGCAGACTGAGTCCATGCAATGGATTAGCATGTGTGTTTTTGTGAACGAGCGCAGGGATCTGCACCTGCAGCTTCTGTCACCTGTTTGAAAGGTCCTTTCAGCACATTTTTAATTACAGTCTCTGCAGCCCGGCTCAGCTCAGACGAGCTGGTCTCCACACAGCCCACCAGATCTTCTCGCACAGTCTCCTTGTTTTTGCCTCAGACTTCGCTGATCCCTAATCAGCCCCAGTGTCACTCTTCATTGATCCCCAATCACTTACAGTAAAGGGGACGATGCGGAATCTCCCTCAGATGCCACCCACCTCCATGCCCCCCCCCCCCCCCCCCCCCCCCCCCCCTTATTTGTCGTGTGCCCCACTTGCATTGCCCATAAATCAACGTCACTGGCAGAATTGATCGTCAATCACGCTCAGTGACATTATCGATCTGGTTGCTCCCTCGACTATAGGTCCACCCTCAGCCTTGGGTCCACACTGCAGCCTGGCTGTGGCGTATTGATCCTCGTCCAGATACAGTATTGAGGGCTCCATATTGATAATTCATTTATTGTGCTGTAATTTTATTTTCTTTCTTGTCCATTACATTGTTACTGGAAGCCCCTATAGGGGGAATCTAGTTAGCAGGCACCTCTTTTTTTAGAGCCTCACCATGCTTATGCTTTTTTTTCTTCCAATCAAAACAAAATTTTAATGGAAAATATACAATACATTAATGTATAAAATCTATTTCCAAACCTAAAAATTATGCTTTTTAATAGAAAGAAAAAAATTGACACTTCAGATCATCTAGAAAATTCTCAAACACCCAAGATACTATTTAGAAAAACTTTTTTTAAGCTGTGTAACTCTTAATACCATCAAAGCAGTTTTATAAAACTCTATGCTCAGCAGAACATGCCCTTGATAAATAAACCTCCTTTATTTTGCTTCGGTATTAAGTGGAGGCAGTGTAAAGCTGATTAGGAGGCTAAAACGCGATTCACGTTTCAGTCCATGATATAAACAAGATTTCTCAAGAAACTGAAACCGCTGTGTAGAAAACAACACACTGCAAGTTGTTCTTTTGGGGCTTCGAAGTGACTTATTGTGGCTCTGATACCTCTGATACAGTGTCGCATGCGAAGAAATATTTGCTTTAGGTCTGATAGATGGGCAGTTCTGCTGGATTACAAAGCGTCAACCTGTATGATTCATCTTTATAGATGTGAGGTTTCACGGGTCACTGGAGGCGTTGGCAGCGTTATAATGCTGCGCTAACAGGGACAGAGCAAGCTTTACTGTCAGCCCACACACACAGGAGCACATTCAACCCCCCACAGGCAAAGCCCGGCCACCCTTCAGCCCCTCGAACACAGCCCAAACTAGGAAAGGATAGCGCCGCAGGCAAGAACTACTTTTACACCACAAGGTCAACAAAAATCATTGAAAGGGAACTCAGAATATAATTCATGCTTGTTAAATCCACTTCAGATCCAGCTTTAATGCAAGATTCACAACATGCTGGAATGCCTGATATCTCATTATACACCCAGTTTAACAATCTGTATGTAGACAGGCAGATTTGATCTGTCTTTTTGATAATGATCTCTTTGATGAGCTTTTTCAGCACAGCAAGTGAACGTCCTCATAGCATAGCATTGGTACAGTTACCTGTCACACGTATTTAGCGAGTGGCACATATGGCTTGAGATGCTGGTACATTTAAAAATGTTGTACTCAGCTGTGTCTTCTCAACCAAGAGAGCTGTAGTGGGATGAGCTTCAATGGCTAATTGGTGGGATAATTTGGTACAGGTTTGCTAGCCTGTGCAGAAAACAGCAACACACACAAGTTGCGAGTTTAGTTGTGGGTTGCCAGATGGTCAAATTAAAAAATAATGGATGTGTGTTTAGGTATCATTTTGTTGGTAGTCCATTATCTTGGTTATTGTAAGACAGACATACAAAATGTGTACAGCACTGTACAATAGTGTAAATGACCTTTAATGTTTTTATTAATTGATTTAAAGGACTTTGAGTCAAGCCAAACCTAAATGACATAACAAGCAACAACAAAACTGTATGTACTGGACTGAAAAATGAATGAAAAGGCAGAAAAGGTAAATCATAAAAATACAAATAAAATAGACCCTCAGAAAGCTTGTAGAATGATTGATCAAGACCAGTTAAAATATTACAAGTCTGGTTTCTTGGAAGCAAAATATGAAGAAATTAGGTACAACTCGGTCATTTTACTCAGTATAACATTCAGGAATAAAGTTTAGTTATGGCCAATTTTGAGTTATAAACATTTAATGTTCAAGGTTCTTGTCATTTGCATCACATGTGGTACATGAGGTGGAAACAAAATTGTACTCAAGGTCCCAGTTACACCCAAAAATAGCATAAAAAGAAAGTACATAAAAAATAAATTGTATACAAGAATCTAATATATAAGCTAAACAATGATGCAGTATAATATGGTGTATTAAACAGCAGCCTGAACATGAGTCTGTTGTGAGCAGATCTGCTCAACTGCTTAAAGCTGACAGGGAAACGATTGTATGTTTTAAATGGGAATCAGCTGAAGTAAAATGTATTTTGGAGCCAGTTTCAATCCACTGCCAATCGCTGAGTTTCCATTTTTTTGTATTTATTAAATATGGAACAAAGCTGAATGGTACTATAAATGATTAATGTTTTAAAAAAAACTTTTGCACTCATAGGCAAAAACAATTATTTTGTTGTAAGGTGAGATTTGTCTCCTTCAAAATGAACTTGATGCACTTTAGTCATGGAAATATTTGCAAACTCCATCTGACTTGACAGACTGATCAACATCTTCCCAGACATAATAAAGTATGCCAGATTTTTTGTTAACGCTAAAAGCAGCACCTGAAGCACTTTCTCTATTTTCCCTTTTACTTGTAGACTATGTGCCATGTTGGCTTTCATTACCTGGTTCATATTGTGGTATTGCTCTCAGTTTCATACCGTAACTCATTCAGTTTTGATCCAACCACAGCGCAGCCACTTGTACAGTAATTGCCACCCTGGACAGCTGTGTAAAGCAGTCAGTCATATTGAGATCTGCAGCAGCAACAAAGATGTTGGCCGTGTGGAGCTACATCTGTGGCATTAACATTAAAACATCTGCCATCTCCACTTGAGCATCACTGCTGTCTGCAGCAACCAGCAACACTCAACTAAGCAATTTGAATTAATGTTGTAAAAATTGCCTGTTTGCATAAATAATGTTTTAATATATAGATGCAGGAGTCATTTATTAGAGCTGGCTAATATATCGTACACAAAATTCCACTCACCCACAACCCTTTTGTCAGCTCTGTTGTTTTTAGTTATTTGTCTAATCCCCATGGCAATGTCGGTGTCTGGAACTGCAAGTGGAATTAGCTGATGAAGCTAAAAACAAAGATCTCATTTAACTGGTTCCTTAGAGTTTGTGTCCCAGGAGTCGGCCAGCAGTTGGAAACTCACTGCCTGTTTGACACTGCAGTGCTCTTGCAGCTTTTTAAAAATTGTGTAAGAGAAGATTAACCCAGACTCAGCAGTTTAATGTGCAATTATACCACTGCTAAAATAATTACACCTAATATTTGTGGCAGAAATTTCTTCATCTGTTAGTTAGATCATGTGGCATTGATTTTTTTCCCCATTTACTCCATTAATGCATAATGAACTCTTCCAATTCCCATAAGATGGTTTCTGTCAATTTTAGTTGTCGGCTGTGTTGTGAACTGACTGAGAGCCAGCGTCATGGAGCTAATGTCATCCATCTGTTATGTTTCTGTAAATGGAAAGAATTGGATGGATGGATGGATGGATGGATGGATGGATGGATGGATGGATGGATGGATGGACGGACGGATGGACGGACGGAAGATTGAAA
>NC_056516.1:30691053-30710260 GCF_014905685.2 Nematolebias whitei
GGATGGATGGATGGATGGATGATGGATAGATGGATGGATGGATGGACAGACGGATAGATGGACAGACAAAAGGATGGATGGATGGACAGACGGATAGATGGAAGATTGAAGAGATGGATGGATGGATAGACAGATGGATGAAAGGATGGACGGACACAGACGAAAGGACGGATGGACACGGATGGACATGGATGGACGGACAAATGAATGGATGAAAAAACAGATGGATGGATGGACAGATGAAAGCATGGATGGAAGATTGAAAAGACTGATGGATGGATGGACAGACAGATGGATGGATTGATGGACAGACAAAAGGATGAATGGATGGAAGATTGAAAAGACAGATGGATGAACAGACAGACGGATGGATGGATGGACTGATGGACAGACGAACAGAAAAACAAACTGCAGACAGAGAGAAATGCGATAGAGTGAGAGTGAAAGATGGATTAGCATGTCAGAGACTCTCTACATAACATTACTCTTGTTAAGTGTGCAGTAGCTCATCGATCAGGCCTCTGCCGCCTGCATCCACGGCTCTTCCTTGAATTTCCCCTCCTGTAATCCATAATATGATCTTAGGTCTGAATCGTCCAGCCTTGTGCAGAAGCCGACTATGAGAAAGTCTTGGCTTGAGCTGATCAATAGTTATGGTGCATGTGTAACAAATGCAAGCAAAGTGTTGTTGACATCCTTCTCCCCATGCTTGTCACTCATCTAGATGAGCACTACAGTAGGGACTGGAACAGGTGAAACTGGACTGCACCTGTCACATCCACCCTGTGTGATTCTCTCAGACCTCCTGTCTCTTTCTGTCAAAGTTTTCTCCATTCTTTGTCTGGCTATGGCACTGTATCTGTCTTTCTATCTATCACCCCCTCCTTTTTTGTGTCCCTCTCTGCCATGCTCTCCTCTCAACACCCTCTCCATTTATTTGGCCGTGTCATTGAGCCATGTGTGTCGTCCCTGTCAGCAAAACGGCTGGCAGACTGTCTTCATTTCCATCCTGAAGGATGTGAGGCCAGCGTGGCAGTTGGGAGAGCTATCGACTGGGATCCGTCAAAGCCCTCCCTGTAGGAAAGCTGCTGCCGCCTGCTTTTCTAGTTGGCAGCCATTCTGAGCTCGCTTGTTTGGCGCTGAAAGTGTTGACATATATGCAGCACTGTCCATTAGCGTTTACCTGTTATATATTTAATACAATCCATATTTTTCATGATCATAATGTAGTTGAAAAAAATCCCTGTGCTATCTTTCTTTTTTTTATATCCTTTGTTTGAGTCGCCCTCTTTTTGTCACCATCCCACTCTCGTTCCGTTTCTTTCCCCAAAGATGCATTTTTCTGAGTTTAGGCAAACAGGTCAAAGTGGCTGATAAGAATCTGACAGTTGAAGATCCAATTAGTGATCCCCTCAAGCAAAGTAAGAAAGCAGCTAAATTAAAAATATAGCATTTTCTCTTTCCTACTATTTTATGATCATCATAAAATATGTCCTAGCAGCAAGAAATCCAAAGACTTTTTTTTTAATTATTTTTTAGAAAAGCCTAGTGGAACTTCAAGCCTATCACCAGCAATAAGCTGTAACCAAATTTATCTTTGAAATATCAAAAGCTTATTTTCACTGAAGCTTTTTAGACTTATTTTGGTGCAAGTAGCTGAACAGTCCTCTTCGTTTGCCCTTTTTAGCTTTGGGCACTCCAAGAGCAAAGCAGGGCCAGCCCTGTTTGACTCCAAACCCTTGTGAGAGGCCTCTTTTGTAACTGTCATGATGGTGAAAAGCTGGCTGTTCTGCTGAGATAAAACCTTTCACCTAGCTCTTCTGCAAATCTGGGGCATTCTTGCATTCATTTCATTATTCAGGCCAAGCAGATGTGCAATCCTATTCAGCAAATGAGACTGACACTAAAAGTGGTGTGGACTAATGCACATGCTGTTTTGCATTTATAGATCATGGTGTTTTTAGTTGGCTTTGCAAGACATTCTTTGTGTTGGGTAGCAAAGAGAAAAAGACAAATTTTGACCAGATGCTGGCTCATAGCAAACAACTGTAACAGCAATAATTACTCTTGCACACTGTGCTAATAAGTGAAACGACCAACAAGCTTCCATTTAAATTGTTTTTGTAATTGCACTGTCTTCTACAGAAGTGCATCTGCATGCACTTAGTGGTTCATTTTGCATTGTGGTAATGTTTCCACTGATGAGCAAAAAGACATGACTGTCTCTTTAAAGCTTATTGCACATTGTGGAGTATGATCAAGCAGGCGTCTTGCTCTCACTCACCCATTTTTCACTGCTCCTTTTTTTATATATGTACATGTATGCCTGTTCACTAAACACTTCAAGCCAGGCCTGTGAAATCTGTTTAGTGAGTTCTAAAAAGATCTAGGTGGCATGGTGGGTTGAAATCAGCTCACTAAGCTGTCAAGCAGGTTAGTAACGGGACCAAATTATTGCCGTATTTAAAGGTAAGCGAACTTTGTGGCTCCAGGGTGCTATGTTGTAATGACAGGTGGTGCATCCGGCCTGGCATGGGATTTTAAATGGGAGATGTCCGGAACACATTTAGCACATGTAGCAGTCCACGTCCACTACATTCAACACCTTCTTTGGTTCTAAAATGTTGGCTTCATACATAAAAACTCACATCTTCACAGGATGTGAGTGACAGATGATTTGTGAACAACCAGAGGCAGACTTATCATGGAACCGTTTTGTGAAAGAAGCTTAGGAGTGATTATTAGTCTTGGTATGCATTCTGTTATACAGGTGATAGTCTTAACATTAGAATATCATGAAAAAGTTCATCAAAAAGTGAAACTTTTATATTATATTCATTCATTACACTCAGACTGATGTATTTCAAATGTTTATTTATTTTAATGTTGATGATTACAACTGACAACTAATGAAAACTCCAAAATTCAGTATCTCAGAATATTAGCATATTGTGAAAAGGTTCAATATTGAACACACCTGGTGCCACACTAATCAGCTAATTAACTCAAAACACTTGCAAAGACCTTTAAGTGGTCTCTTAATCTAGTTCTGTAGGCTACGCAATCATGGGGAAGACTGCTGACTTGACAGTTGTCCAAAAGACGACCATTGACACCTTGCGCACAAGGAGGGCAAGACACAAAGGGTCATTGCTAAAGAGTCTGGCTGTTCACAGAGCTCTGTGTCCAAGCATATTAATAGAGAGGCGAAAAGAAGGAAACGATGTGGTAGAAAAAAGTGTACAAACAAAACCCATTCCAAAATGTGGGGGAAATTCACAAAGAGTGAACTACAGCTGGAGTTAGTGCTTCAAGAACCACCACGCACAGACGTATGCAAGACATGGGTTTCAGCTGTCACAGTCCTTGTCAAGACACTCTTGAACAAGAGACAGTTATGTTCTCTGATGAAAGGAAATTTTGCATTCCCTTTGGTAATCAAGGTCCCATAGTCTGGAGGAAGAGAGGAGAGGCACAGAATCCACATTGCTTGAGGTCCAGTGTCGAGTTTCCACAGCCAGTGATTGTTTGGAATGCCATGTCATCTGCTGGTGTTGGTCCACTGTTTTCTGAGGTCCAAGATCAACGCAGCCGTCTACCAGGAAGTTTTAGAGCACTTCATGCTTCCTGCTGCTGACCAACTTTATGGAGCTGCAGATTTCATTTTCCAACAGGACTTGGCACCTGCACACAGTGCCAAAGCTACCAGTACCTGGTTTAAGGACCATGGTATCCCTTTTTTTAATTGGCCAGCAAACTCGCCTGACCTTAACCCCATAGAAAATATATGGGGTATTGTGAAGAGGAAGATGAGATATGCCACACCCAACAGTTCAGAAGAGCTGAAGGCCACTATTAGAACAGCCTGGTCTCTTGTAACACCTGAGCAGTGCCACAGACTGATCAATTACATGCCACGCCACATTGCTGCAGTAATCCAGACAAAAGGAGCCCCATCTAAGTATGGAATGCTGTACATGCTCATACTTTTCATGTTCATACGTTTCAGTTGGCCAACATTTCTAAAAATCCTTTTGTTTAAATTGGTCTTAAGTAATATTCTAATTTTCTGAGATACTGAATTTAGAGTTTCCTTTAGTTGTCAGTTATTATCATCAACATTAAAAGAAATAAACATTTGAAATATATCAGTCTGTGTGTAATGAATTAATATAATATACAAGTTTCACTTTTTGAATGGAATTATTGAAATAAATTAACTTTTTCATGATATTCTAATTTTATGACCAGCACCTGTACATACATAATTTGGTACCAAACACTAATTAATATATTGAGCAGTTCCTACAGAATTACACATTAAAAACACTCATGAATAGCCCATCAAAGTCCTCTGTTTCCTGTTCAAGGATCCTCTGGACGGTTTCTTTTTTTATTGAAGCACCTTTATCCAAAGGACTTCATCAGTCCGAGAAGTCGCAACAAACTCAGTTCCGTAAGTGGCTTACTCATTAAGAAACTTTGTAGCAGTTGATGACTTTCTAATCAAAAGTACATCAGAGTTTATGCTGAACACATACATCCATGTCTTTTCCCTCACATTTTGCCCCTTAATGGGAAGTTGTTATACACCTTCAAGAACACAAAATATCACCAATTGATGCCAATTTCTTTTACATAAACGACCATATCAATAAGTTCGTATATAGTTATCTAGTCTGCAACAACCTTTGGATTTTTTTTTTTTTAGGGAAGTAAAAAAAATAATACCAAATATACCCAATTGCAACACCAAACTAGACATTACAGGAGTTATTGTGACGGCAAATCTTTTTAATAGAGAAACACGGCACAGTTTCTGTTATTTTTTTGCCCGTTAAGAATAACTGACAGTGATGTACGTATTAAATACATCAGTACCCATCAAACCAAACGTCACAATAATTTTGTGTCAGTTAAACGTTTTAAAGTAAAAATCATTACCTTTTTGAGGTTCTTTTTTACATGCACATCTCATACACCTTCCTTTTAAAGCATATTTCTGAAAAATCTCAGTTTTTAAAAGTGACAGAGCCCTACAGCTTTCCTTTACCTTATGAAACGCCCTTCCTCCCAAAGAGAAAGCACAAAATAATAGGATAGGTTAAAGTAAGAGGAAGGAGTAATTTAGGGTTTGACCTTGGAATCCTTGAATGAAATTAAAAGTTAGTCCATAATTGTTTTTGTAATGAGCCCCCCTAGCCGTGTTGCACTTAAAGACTGTCCTAAAGGCGCAGAATCAGCAAACTGGTGGCCTAGTTCACTAAACTCTGCCAGTGATGACTGTGGTTGGCAGCAGTTTGTATCGTGTGTGTATTTAATGGTCACAGCTGAAAGACTTTTAGGGCAGCAGGAGGGTGTGTGTGCGTGTCAGGGCTACAGAGGGGTGAGTGTGCTCACAGGGTGGGTGGGGTGGTGTGAGGCTGTTGATCTTGGGCTTGAGTCTTAAGCAAATTGGCTCGTCTGCTGTGGGAACTGGGAATGTAGTCACAGAGGGAAGGTCAACGTGCTCTGTGTCAGATTCTCTAAATTTCTCCAATAGCTAATTATCTCCCAGAGTGCCAGAGGAGAGGTTTGGAAGAGCTTTTGTTGTTTTGTTCTTTTGTAGCGGCGCTCGCGCTCGCGCTCGCTTCTGCTTGCTACATTCTCCTGAAAAGTTTAGTCGCGTTATAACAAACCCTAAAGTCACATAAACACACAGATTTCCATTTCTCTTAAGAGAAATAATGTTCATCAGTATGAGCATACACGCACAACTTTATCACCATAACCACCTTCTGTCTGTGTTTTTATGCACAGCAGGTACAGGATCTTTTTAGCTTAATAATGCGTAAATCTTTAATTTTAAAACCAAAAACATCACTTCACATTGTTTAATTCATCACTGTCCCTTTCAAACCCAACAAAACTTTGTGTTAGTCTGCTGTTGTGTTGATTATCAAGGCTCAGCCTTTTGTAGCATCTGCGAACGAAGGTGAAAGCATCAACAATTCTATTTGCGGGTGTCAGCTGGGGCGCTGCTTGATGAAGGATCCTGTTGCATTAGCTTCCGCAGACAGCATCGTATTTAGCCTGTTTTGTCACGGAGCAGCCAGGCCTGTAATGTGACCGTGATGACAGGAGAGCCGTCAGGTTCCTGTTAGACCTCCAGGTGCATCTGAAGTGATGAGTCAGCGTTTAGACAAATGAACCTTACAGTGTTTTAGTCAGCCATTTTTTCTAAAATTGATTATCAGTCAATCAGCTGTAGTTGACGGGTGATATTCTGACACAAACATTGGAAGTTTTGTGACCTGATGTGTTCCGTTTTAAATTAAATCTTCACATTGATCCAGTTTCAGTTATCCTTGTAACATTTGGGGTTTTGTTCCAAATGTGTATCCAGATCAGTAATGTGTTGGTGTTTCTTTATGAATTAATATGTTTTCACAGACGTTTTAAAGTTTGGGTTCTGAAGACCGCGTGTTGTTTATAAAATCTAATTCCAAATTCAGTTTGATTAATTCCCCCTTCAACAGCAGATATTAAAAGGCGTGCAGTGGCATGTTTGGCATGATGAGGTTTATCAGTAATTCAGAATAAAACACTTTTTAGGGAGAGCTAATTCATACCTTTATAGTATATTTGAATTTTAGAATTTTGGTTTGGATTGTACACTGTTTCTCCAATTATACAAGTTTTATTTTGTTAGTTAATTACCTTTTTTAGTTATGTGCGTGTGTATGTGGTACCAATACATTGTCTCCTTTATTTATATATATATAATATATATATCTATATATATATATATAGATATATATATATATATATATGTATATATATATATTACATTTTAATTTTTGTACTTGTTCATTTTCCCCTGGTTATACAACCATTTCCCTCTCCTCCTTTCATCTCCACGCCCACCTCCTCAGAGATTCTGATCTCGCTGACACGGACAGAAAAAAGGGACAGACTTGTCAAAACCCCTGAATCACCAGCCAAGAAAGCCATTTTCTCAGGCTTTTTTTTTTTTTTGCCCCCTAACAATGTCTTTCCTCATACTTTTTCTGCACTATCTCATCAGTAGACCCAAGTCTGTTTGTTCTGTCGGAGCTCACCTGCAGCACCAGCGTGAGAAAGTGCCCTTTGAGGAGTTATCTTTATTGCAGCGTAGGTCATCGCAGCACTTTCATTGACCTTTAGTAATTATGCATACAAAAGGTTGTTGATACAGAGACCGCTTAGATTAGATCCCACTGCAAAGATTTCTTTATATCTTAATTAATTACTGCGACGTGTGTCGTATTTTTTTCTATTACTGATAATAAACAGTCCAGATCTCTACAGAAAGGGCATGTGAGGATCCTTTTCTTTTTCTATGTGAACGCTTGTGAAGCATTCACACTATTGTGATCCTTTTTATCCCCGTACGTTTTTCAGCATCTTTCTCGTTCCACAATGTTTGTGCTAGTTCAACAAACCATAAATCAAAATGTTCAGCTCATTAAGGAGAAGGGTGCTATGACTTTTGGTATTGGTGCAACTTTAGCTTTTTGAAATATTTAACCTTTTCTGCTATTTTTTTTCCTCATAGATCTTTCAGATCCTTAGATCTGTTTACAACCTTTTACTGCTCATTTCACATTTTGTTGCAGTTCAGCTTCCTTGTTCAAATTTAAACTTTTTTCAGCTACTTTCAGCTAATGTCAACTGTTTTTCAGCTTTTTTTGTGCTCTTTCAGCTTAATTCTGCTAACTACCACATTTTTCTGCTTCTTCTAACTTGTTTCTGCTAATTTTAGCTTGTTATGCTCCCTTCAGCTTTTTTCTTTTAGTTTCAGCTTTTTCTGCTATTTTAACTACTATGTTGATGTTTTTATGCCAATTTCAGCTTTTTCAGACTAATTCTGCAAATTGTGCTCTCTCCACTTCTGGTAATTTAAGCTTCTATCTGCCTTTTTACCTCTGTTTCAGCTGCTTTAAGCTAATTTAAGCATTTTTCAGATAATTTCCACTTTTTGTGCGAATTTCTGCTTTTTTTAGCCTAATTAAGCAAATGTGTTCTTTCTGCTTTCTTCTGCTAATTTAAACTTCAACCTTTTTAGCTATATTTTTTAAGCATTTTTTTAATCTAATTTCAGCTGTTTTCAGATAAATTAAAGTTTTTTTGGTGTAATTTCTGCTACTTTCAGCCTAATTCATTTCTTTCTGCTATGCTCATTTCAGCTTTTTTCTGCTAATTTCAGTATTTTCTGCTATTTCAGCTACTATTTAGCTATTCAGCTACTATACTAATTTTAGCTTTTTCATCTAATTCCACATTATTTAGCTCATTTTATCTCTATGCGTTTTTCTGGTTGTTTAAGCGTTTTTTTCTGCCTTTCCAGCTACTTTGCAGCAGTTTTTTTTGCTAATTCCAGCTTTTTTAGCTAATTTCCAAATATTTGTACTCATTTCTGCTTATTTAAACCTAATTCAGCGAATATGTTTTCTTTCTGGTTTCTTCTGCTAAATTAGGCTTGTTCTTCCATTTCAGCTACAATTCAGCAAGTTTTTAGCTAATTTCAGCTGTTTTTATGCAAATTATCCAGCAATGTGCATTCACACCATATTTTTGCAGGAAATGCAATTTCTCTAGTTGTAGAAATATTTTCACAGCCTTTAGTGTCGGTAACGATAAGCACAGCTAACATAGAGCTAACATAACCTTTGCCTAAAACGTGCAGTTTGGTGAGACTTTTACACTTTGGCTCTCTGAGTGTAAAAACATAAAATGTCAAACGAAGGCGGCCGTTCTAGTAAAACATTCGGGGATTATGCGTCAGGACCAGGAACGCCTTCTAGAAATAAGCTTTGGCTGACAGAGCCGTCTCGCATTACCATCTAAGAGGTATTTACAAGAGCGATTACTGTGATTATTTTTTCAACAATACCCTGCAATGCTCTTTCATGGGCTGCCAGCTGAGGCGAGGACAGCGAGGACCTTCCAACATCGCTCGACTGGGAATTTGTCTAGCAGCTCCATAGGAAGGCAGAAAAGAGGAAGGGAGGGGGCGCAACGAGCCGATTGGTAGAATTAAGGGAAACGAGACACAGTTCAAAAGGTTATCTGTGTTTCTGTTGGGTCACACGATAAACTCCTCCAAACATGGCTGTGACCTTCATTTGTCTTTCTCTGCAGCCCCCACGGAGCCTTTGCTGTGCAAATTTGCCGACGGAGGGCAGAAGAAACGCCAAAGCCAGAGCAAGTACCCTCAGAATGGGAGGCCGTGGCACAGAGAAGGCGAGGTAAGATGTTGGGCCAACACATGTGGATGTGCATACCGTTTATTTGCACCTTCAGGACTGATAACAACCTTTATTAGGCGCCAATTCAGCAAAATACAAATCAGTTTTATTGGAAATGTAAACGTACATATCTATCAAGCTTTAAAGTTATTGTATTAAATACACATTTTATTTTTACTTCTCCAGGTTTACTTATTAAGATAGCACAGACACAAAATAAATCACATGATTCATTCATTCAATCTTTATTTATACAGGTTAATCCCAGTGAGCCTCGGGGACTCTTCTACTAGAGAGTGCCACGTAATTAAATGTCATCAAAATACTGATTAGTTTTTGTCAAAGACAAATTACATTATTCAAATTCAGTTTAGTTTACATGGAAAAAATTTTTTTTGAGACTTTACAGTTTTTTGCGTATGGGTTTTCGATTTTTATTTATTCATTTATTGTCGAATAGATTTCAAAAACATTATTTTTAGATTTGTTTGTAGTTATCCTGAAAACACTCAATACGTTTTAATCCTTCAGAGTCCTTAAACAATAGCAAAAGCCAGGAGTTAGACTGATCCATTTGAAAAAGCACAAAGAATGGCCATAGTTATGCTATTTGAGCTGAAGAGAGAAACAACTAATTGTGATAGTAACCTTTAATAAATTATACAGACTGCATTATTAGGCTTTAGGAATTTACTGAATATGTTTTTTTCTGCTTTCAACTTTACTTTCAGGTTATTTATTAGGACATACATATAAAAAATATCTACAAACTAGTTCAGCAAAATCCAAAAAGTAAAAATGAACACATGCTAGTAAGAACAAATGTAACATGAGCTCATTTTTTTCAGAAAGTTGATGTTAAAAAAAAGTATTCTCAGTTGTGCTCTCTAATAAGTCACAAAAAGCTTTTAATTTCTTTAACTATTAATAAGATATTACATGCATTAAACGCAAGATGCATACTTAACTTGCTTACATCTTCTTATATTTCTCGAGTACATAATGACAGACAGAGATACTGAAGCTCTTGCCTTTTCAGTGTGATTCTCTGAACTACACGTTTCCTTCTGAGTTTATGGTATTGTTGAAGCACAGACCCAACTGTCTCACAAACACCCAAGAGAGTTTGGCTGCAGCATCTGGTGTTTATGAAAACTATTACTGCCTGTCATTTGTGCTCACCTACAGCATGGAGCTGGTATAAAAACAAAAAAAGCAGAAAGAAAGACACCTCACAGATCCATCAAACTGACCCTGATTGTACATGAGCTGTCATGTAAATTGCATCTCGAGCCGCACGCCTCACTGAACACACGTACATCCTCCATACATCAGAACGCCAGGAAAGTAGACGCGGTGTGATAACACGTGGAGACAAGGTTAAAGGTACCGACCGTCTATACCAGAAAGGACACGCAAAGGAGACGGATACAGCAGCGCTTCAAACTGAGCTTTATAGATGAGTGAAACCCGCAGACACACCTCCACTCACCATGCACAGGTTGTGAGGCTGACAGTAGTGCTGAAACGGCAAAGAAGGAAGAGCAGGGGAGATGAAATGTTTGTCCTTCAGAGAACACAGCCTGTGTTGGTGGTACAACATAATCTGTGCATGCCTGTGTGTTCCTGTCCATCACACCTAGACGCCACTGAAACATGTTTAACCTAAATCACATTGCAGCATCCCCGCAGACTGATAGGAGGCGGCTCATTGACTAAATGTAAAATTAGATCAGTGTGAATGGACGAGTGTGAGCGTGTCTGCTCGGATGTTTTGCTTCTGATGGGTGCAGCAAGGACATTGGTCCCAAACAGAAACACCCCTTTAAATTATTTTACTTTAGATAGATTTAAAAATGCCAACTGGCTATCAGCAGAATTTCTTGTTTTATAATAAAATCCGGTCCTCGGGAAGTTGCAAAAACGCGCATGTTCAGAAAAAATTCATTGAAATGGAATTTATTCAAGACTGTGCAGTTTGACGCAAACATGCCATGTGGCGTTTCAACTAGAGAGGAAAAATGTGTGTTTTCTAAGATTTTATAAACACAAAGGGACCAGAGGGAAAATGGAGGGGGGGGGGGGGGGACTGGAGAGAAATAAGACAGACCCAAAGTTTCTGGAGAGTTCTGAGTTCAGCCAAAGGCTGAGCTAAACAAAAACACACAGACGCAATTCCTCTCTCCATTTCTCATTAGCGTTCAGCTCAGTTGGGCTGGTGCTGCACACTGAAGATGAATTTAAATACAGAGTTAAGGGTCTGTATGCATGGATTTGTGTCTCACTTCATAAGATTCATAAGATTGTTCCTGCTCATGTCTGTTTCCTTCCTACAGTCTCCCTCTGATCAAGGTTCAAGCTTCTTTATTGTCATTCGCATCACATGTGGTACGTGAGGTGGAACGAAAGGTCCCAGTTACACCCAAAAATAGCAAAAATATAAAGTATAACAAAGAAACAGTATATAAGGATCTAAAATATACGCTTAACAGTAATAATATAATACGGTGTATTAAACAGCAGCCTGAACATGAGTCTGTTGTGAGCAGATGGGTATGAATACAGCAATCAGCAGCCCTCCCCTGATGGCCTCCCCTCACATTGTTCTGAATCAGTCTGTGCAAAGTTGAGTTTAACTGGAAAGCTTTTAATGTCTGGGGTAAGTTTAGATTCAGATATTTGACAAAATAGTTTTTATTTTTTATATATAATGTTTCTTTTAACACACCTGACTACAACATGTCTCACAAGTTACCACTTGTGATTCCACCTGCCAATCTCAGTAGACTTCCAGGATTCATCAAAACGCTAAATCATCTCCACGTCCGCACTGACCAAACCAATGCAATGCAATAGTGTAAAAGCCGTGAAATGTCCCTTTTTTCAATATTTATTTTTGGTTCCATTAAGACTTGCTTTCTTGCAATCTTTTGAAATGTTTTATATCGATATGTTGCAATCCTTACAATTTTGTTGTTGAACTTATAAAAAGAAAACAAAATACCAACTTTGACCGACAACACCTTGACGCACAAAAAATGACCAGCTGAAATACATTCATCTTTTTTCAGTCCTGTGTCAGGTCTTTGCTGATTTTGTATTTTTCTTATTCAACAACTTTCAGATACTGTTCATCTGCTGTAAATATATCGGTCCATCACTTTTTATTTGTCCTATATTTATCTAAATTTCCTGTTCTTTTAAGCATGCACTGCACAATATACTGTCATGGTTGATTTACAAGGACTGGGAAGAAAATGGATCACAAAGCAGACAAAGTTCAAAGGAAATCTTTAAAGATCTTCAAAACGTGTGAAGAACCTTTGATCAAACCCACGTATAAATGTTTCTTAGAACAAAATACAAAAGAAAGTTCTGACAACTTGACTTGCAATTAAACAAAATTACTTCAATTTAAGGTATTTTTCCCTCTTAATAATTATCTACTGACCTTATTTGACGGTTAGCTAATATTAGCCGTGTCCACCCAACATGGTGCAGAACTTTACCGAAGGTGTTAATGAATCTGACAGGGAGGGGGCACCAGGTGATTAGGCTGTCCTTCACTGCAGCCCTGACTCTGCACACCATAAATAAATATACCTATTTGTGCTTCTAACGCAGTCAGATCTAGAAGCGCATCGTTGGGTGCATCCGCGCCTTTACCAAAACTGGATCACAAAGTGCCACTGCCACGGCAGGAATAGTTCACATGATGGCTTAAGCTTGAATTGCATGAACTTCAGGTTTATTTTTATTCAAAATATTCATAAGGTTGAGGTTGGCATGTTTAATTCCCCAAGTAGAAGTCCTAGAATCCCTTTACTGAGAAAATAGGCTTTAAGGGTTTTGGCCGAACGCATGCGTCTAAAGTTTCTTTAATAAAATGTTGAACTGGCTAAAACATGTCATGCATATTACATTTCTTTCTTTATTGATTTGTTCCTAGTAAACTGCAATTTCAAACACAGAAGTTTATTGTGTCTGCTTTTGATCAAGTTTATTTTATTATAATTTACTGAATGTATATAAAAGCAAAAAGTAACTAGAGAAATTGTTTCCTGCGAATGCTTATTGCTGAAGAATTTGCTGAAAAACTGCTGAAATTAGCTAAAAACATGCTGAAATGTAGCGGAAATGCAACAACAAGTCTAAGTTAGCAGAAGAAAGCAGAAAGAACACGTATTTGCTGAATTAGTTTTAAATAAGCCGAAAAAAAATATATAATTTAGCTAAAAATAAGGGCTGAAATTAGAAAAAATAAAAGAAAATTAGCTGAAAAAGCATAAAGAAGATTAAATTACCAGAAGAAACTGAAACAAGCTCAGTTGTGCCCAATTTGGCTTAAAGAAGCAGAAATTAGCACAAAAAGTGAAAATTATCTGGAAAAAAAGCGAAATTAGCAAAAAAAAATCTGCTAATCTGTAGCTAAAATAGCAGAAAGAAGCTTAAATTAGTAGAATGAATTGGAGAGGACACAATTGTGTCCAATTAGGCTAAAGAAGGAGAAATGAGCACAAAGATGTGGAAGATATCTGAAAAAAAAAATCAGAAATATGCAAAATAAACAGATGGATAGTAGCTAAAAAAAAAAAAAGCAGAAAGAAGCTTAAAATAGCAGAAGGAAGTGCAAAGAGCCTAATTGTGCCAATTCAATATTGCAGAAATAACAATTTTATATATTGCTATTAGGAAATAAATATATCAAATATAATTTGATATTTCAAATGATTGAAATATTATTTCAAACTTGCTGAAATGAAAACCTGAAGAATGCTGAATTTAATCTGTATTTAAAAATTGCTTAAATTCAGAATGTCCGCTCAAGAAGCGTTCACACAATCAATATATTGTAGTACTCGTGAAAAAGCTGTATAAGATTTAAAATGATTTAATTACGCTATAATCCTAAATCTTACTGCAACCCACTAAACTACAAAATAAACCAAACATCAACGTTTATTTTGTAAATTATGCAGATTTTGACATCTGCATGTGCTGATCCCTTTGAAACCTGCCGCACGTTTAGTCACAGTGCGAGTCAGATCACCCTCAGATACAGTCCAGCTGATCTGATAGCGTTCAAATAGCACTGCATACATTTACATGAGCCAATACCAAAGCTAAGATAAGTGTAGTATGTCACACATGCATGTTTATGGTCATTGATCAGCTGTGGGCTGGGTGGACTGGGAGACAGCCATCACGAGTTAGTGTGTTTATCAGAACTGAAGCCGTTCCTCACCTCGTTCCCTCTGGCATGCAGATGAGGAGGAGCATCAGCCCACACATCCGTTAACTTCTTCCTGCATGTCTGTCTCTACAGAATATCTCTTAACGCTTCCTTTCCCTCTGCCTTTAAGTGCCCACCTCCTCCTCTTCCTCTTTTTTTGCATTTTGTCTTCTTTCTTTTATTCTTCCCTGTGTTTGAAGTCTTCCCAGACCCCACAGCAACGTATGGAGGGAGACAGAAAGAACAGGGAAGCAGAGAGGGAACACATGCATGATCAGTAAGGAGTTGGAGGGGTCGAGTGCTGCAGGGAGGCTGGTGGCAAAGATTCAGAAATCTGACAGATTTTCTTGTAAACTACCCGACGTGGGAGACTGAAAAGTGCTGCCTCTCACCGTCTTGTGCTGAAAAACATATTAGTCTGTACATTTTTTTCACCATGCATGTATTCACACATCCTCCATAGGTTCATCCCCACTCCTCCCCCACTTTTCACTCTTTTTTTTTTCTCACTCAACACACAGTTCTTTAGGAAAATAACTTTTCTAAGTCACACTTCTCAAGCACCTACTCTTGGGGAATGTGTGTAGATGAAACAAAACATCCGGTTTTCCACTCTGTGTGAAAGCCTGACAGATGTCCGTGTGTGTATCTGTGTGTGTGTGTGTGTGTGTGTGTGTGTGTGTGGCCATCAGACAAAAGAGAAAGAGAAAGCAAATCAGTGTAGAAAGTGGACAACCAGTGTGTTAAGATGTTAAATTAGTCTACTGTAAGAACAGCACCCAGTCTCAAAACACTTGTTTTGTTTCTTTAAATACAAAAAATTGATTTTTCTGGAAGAAAATTTAAAGTTCTGGGGATTGTTGTTTGCTGCAACAGAGGAGGAACCTACAAAATTTAAATAAATAACAATGTAACCATAAGAAAGAACTAGTAATTGCCAGTCTATAGAGCGCACCTATAAGCCACGCACACTAAGTTTAAAGTAAAACACAATTTTGTTCATAAATAAGCTGCGCTTGTGTATAAGCCGCAGGTGTCCACGTTTTAATATCAGAAACTGCACACAGCTCCTGACAGAATGTGCAGCTCTTGTTGTAGTACAAGACTCAACCACCAGATGGCGAACAACACTCAGACGGAGTGTCAAAGTAAAATGTTTTTCAACAGCAGGATGCTTGTTAGCCTGTCAAAATCAAATGCAAAAATTGAATAAATACAAATTATAAATTGTATGACTACGCTACCGATAAATGTTTTTGGTGGCAGGAAGCTTGTTAGCTTGCAAAAAAATACCATAAATATTATTAAAAAATACATAAGTTATCTGCGACCTTGTTTAAACCGCGGTGACCAAAGTGTGTGAAAAAAGTAGCAGCTTATACATTGGAAATTATGGTAATTGATGTTTATTTAACATTTTTTGCTAAATAAAGTCTTCCCAAACACGTAATTAAAAGACTTCTTATCATTATATCATCACATAAGTTGTGTTCATTTCTGCTCCGTTCCTTTTGTTGTCATAAACTGTCTCTTTTTTTAAGGGCTGAGTTTTCTAGTAAAGTTTTTCTCGTTCACCTATTTTTCTGCTGTTGACAAGCTAAAGAAAAGTCTTAACATTCTGACTGAAAGGCACCTCGCTGAGGCTGCGGTTTGAATCGTGTAGACTTTTAAAGACCGATGCTTCGCTCGATTAAATGTAAAGACGGCACTAAAACGTTAAAGACGGCTGTGCTGCTGTTTGGTCAGAGTCATGTGTATGGCGATCAGTCAGTAAGATTATTCAAAATTCAAAGTTTCTGCACTAAGTTGATGCAGCAGTATGGGCATACAGGGACAACTCAGTTTTTATTTGTGGCTCCTGTCTCGAGCCTTCAGTTTTACATCTAAACAATAGATGAAAGATGAACTTAATCAGTAACAAGTCCACTCAAAGATAGGAGTACACTGGTGTGCAACAGCCGAAATTCATTCAACCTTTATTTAGACAAAAATGCACGGGACATAGGCCTGTCGTGATAAACAATAAATCAATTAATTTCATGGTAAATTAAAATTATTTACCTCATTTTCATTTATCGGCTTTATCGTTTCTTCGTGTCTCTTTCTACTGAAGACACTGGATGGCAAAAGGCTCAACTCGGGTGCTCTTCGCTGACCCCTTCCTTTCGCTTTTCTCTTTAAAATCCGTTTTAACCGTCCAAAATCATGTTTTTGGACTGTTAAAAGCCGCTAAGCTGAGAAACTCAGCTACGAGCTAAGCTAGCAGGCCAACCTCGGTAAAAACTCTCCGTCTTGTCGAAGCTCCAAAATTTACGATTGAAACCCGTGCCTTCGTGTAAAAAGTTGTTTTTCTCTGCAAAAAGAAGCTGAGAACTTGTTTACTTGTTGTTTCTTATTAAAAGCTTCGTTTGAAAAACGCTATGCTAAAGAGCTCAAAACACACTGAGCGTCCGCCATTTTGAGAACTGAAAAAAAGGAAGGAGACACAGCCCATGTCACGTCAAGGGGCCTCCCTCTCATTTTTCTTAGAGACGTGCTGCTCGCGCCCTCACTATCCATCCTACGGTTCAAACTGTCTTATACTGCTATTCGGTGGTCGGAAAAACAAATTAACCAACATTTCTGCTTAAATTTGACAATAATTAATAATTATTGTCAAATTTCAAACAATATTATCGTTTATCACGATAATTTCTGAGACAATTAATCGCCCGGCAAAATCTGTAACCGTGTCAGGCCTAACGGGAAACAAACCAGATGAATCCTGCCCTCGAGGAGAAATCCTGACGACGTTCTTGTGATCGAAGAAGCTAAGGTTTGACCAGAAACTTTTCGTTTGCTCAACGAGCTCAGTCTTACAAAGGACTTTGTCTAATGTCACTAGAGTGAACCACACTTAGTTTTTGTTTTAAAAAAGTAGCCATTAGTTAAAAGTCCACAAAAAATATTACAGCATTTCATGAATGTGGTTGTGTAACAGTATTAAGTCGAGGAAAACTCCACCGATGATCAGAAATTAGCTGCAGGTTCTCAGGTAAGGAGCTTCTCTGCTGTGGGATTTATCAGTTTATGGAAGTGAGTTCAGCACTAAAGGGAGTTATCAGCCTCAACAAACGGCCACCCGGGGTCTGCTGCTTCCATTAGCACGCACGCACGCACACACACACACTGACGCCGTCTCTTCAAGAGACCTTCACATCCACGAATCCAAGCGATGCTCAGATTTGTTAAAGGCTATTTCTCAGAAAAAGTAGAAGAAAGCTGACGATGGCCAGGACTAATCGTTATTCAGCCATTATGCACAAAAGTGTTTCTGAACCCTTTAATTCAGTTAAGAAGTTGTTTAAATAAACACACACACACACACCTGCATCCACACATCAGACCCACTGAAGATTCTCTGTTTATTCTCAAAGGTTTGGTCCAGCCTCACTGATCCCCCTGCTCCTCTGAGCTACAGTTCCCTGAACTGCAGGTTTAGGAAGCCCTCAGGAAGCACAAGGGCAACAGTGGTGCAGGAAGGGGGGTGGGGTAGATTAAGAGATGAGGAGAATCAAGGATGAAGAGAGAGAAAGGAGGAGAACATAAGATGTTGAGGAAGGAGAGGAAGGACAAGAAAAGTATATCTACGTGTGTGTGTGTGCGTGCATGTGTGTGTGTGTTCTGATGAAATCTGCCATCCTCAGCAGCCTCCTTCTAAAAGAAATCGGATTAGCTCTCCTCTGGGAGGGAACCTTCAGGAATGCAGATGAAGGATTGCGGCACAGGTTCCTCTCCTGGACTCCAGGAGGTCCTTGCACACACACACTCACACACTCACACACTCACACACACACACACACACATACACACTCGCATACACACATGCCATTAAGTAGAATCTCAGTTTTCTGGTTTCTGGTCTCATTAGGTGTCCTGTTCAAACATAATATGTGACTTGAATAGAAAAGATTGTCTTCTAAACTCATTTTGTTCTATTGACTAAGTTTAGTTTCACATCGTCGCTTGTCAGCTTTGCCAATTTTATTCGAGTTGATTTGAAGTTTGATTTAATTTGTTTATAACAAAAAAGGATCAGGATCAAAACCATGTTATTCCCAGTTATAATAAATGTACGTCCAATTCTTGTTGTGACATTGAGATCTATTGACGGCTTTAGCCGGTGGGTAATTGGTGATGCAGTGTCTTGTAGAAGTTCTGTGATCTGTAAGTGAAACAAAGTTTAAAAACCAGCACCTCTGAGGCACTTATCACAAATCTGGTTTGTTTAATGAGCCTCAAAGTCACATATAAAACAATCTTCTTATCTGAATAGACTCTAGGGTTGCACAGTGTTATTTTTTACGGCCATTAAGCTTTCCTCAAATATACCAAAATATTCAATATTTCCAACAGGACCATCTGCCTAAAAGGCTCAGATTTTGTCCTGTTACTGAATGCTATTTAGGCCTTTTTAAAGGTTTCTATTTTTAATTTTTTTGTGTTTTTTGATAAAGATAAAACAGACAAATATCATTGCTTGCAAGTGAGATCTGTGATCTCAATGGGATTTGTGTAGTAAAAAAAGGGTAATATATATTTCCCAAAACAGAGTAATTTAGGGAATAAATCTATGAATAAAGGCTGGAACAAAAGTTACATAGATATAGATGGATGGATGGATGGATGGATGGATGGATGGATGGATGGATGGATGGATGGACTT
>NC_056516.1:30710660-30723110 GCF_014905685.2 Nematolebias whitei
AGGTAGATAGATTTATATAGATATAGGTAGGTAGATAGATTTATATATAGGTAGGTATATAGATTTATATAGATATAGGTAGGTATATAGATTTATATATAGGTAGGTAGATAGATTTATATATAGGTAGGTAGATAGATTTATATATAGGTAGGTAGATAGATTTATATAGATATAGGTGGGTAGATAGATTTATATATAGGTGGGTAGATAGATTTATATATAGGTTGGTAGATAGATTTATATATAGGTAGGTAGATAGATTTATATAGATATAGGTAGGTAGATAGATTTATATAGATATAGGTAGGTAGATAGATTTATATAGATATAGGTAGGTAGATAGATTTATATAGATATAGGTAGGTAGGTAGATAGATTTATATAGATATAGGTAGGTAGGTAGATAGATTTATATAGATATAGGTAGGTAGGTAGATAGGTTTATATAGATATAGGTAGGTAGGTAGATTTATATAGATATAAGTAGATAGATAGATTTATATAGATATAGGTAGATAGATAGATTTATATATATAGATGGATGGATAGATGGATAGATGGATGGATAGATAGATAGATAGATAGATAGATAGATAGATAGATAGATAGATAGAGATGACTTTGTGCAGACAATACTGGGGGTCTCAGCATGATAAAGTAGGATAACTAACAATATGTAGATATAGATAAATGTTTTAAATCTCCCTTTAATTTATAATTAATCAGACATATTTCTTCTCTTCTCTTTCAGACTGGCATGGCGTTAACATATGATCCTGCTGCAATGCAGAATGGGTAAGAGTTGGACAGTCGGTCTGTCCTTGGCACCACCTAACACTCGCTTCTTTTGGCTCATAGAAACTGAATCGATACCGCTGCCATACATAAAGATTAATGTAGTGTCTGCACTTTGTTACTGTTTGATTAAGGAAATCAATATGGACTCCTGGTATTGGCGTTCATTGGTGGGGTTGAGTGAAAAAATGTAGAGCAGATAGGAGAAACTGTATGTGTTTATTTGTTTGGGTCGTCATGAATGCCTGGGTTCCTGTGTGTCTTTATGTCATAACTTAATGGGGCTTTGGAAATAAATGACCCATCAGCGCGTTTTATTTCTCCCCACTTGTCTGAGACAGGAAGGCGAGTTTAAAGCCTGCTCCCTCCTCTTTATCTCCCTCTGGCCTCAGTCATTCACAGGAAACTCCTCAATCCCACTTCCTAAACCACTTATCCCCCAGTGACTGCGAGTCAATCTCAGCCAACAAGCATCCCTCACTTTATACAGCCTGCCACGTAAATGCTGTTTGCTACAAATCTGCCAAATCGCAATCCCACAGATATTTTTGTGACTCAAAAGCTCACCCTAAAAGCAATGTTTTATCATTTAGACCTTCGCGCTGACATTCAGTAGGATTCTTGAAAAAAATGTTTTAAAAAGCAGAGCAGACAAGGAAAGAAAAGCAGTTAATGATGGGGAAGAACAGAGTGAATCAGCCAGCAGAAGTAGATATTCCTTAAAAAAAAAAGTTTAAACAGAAATGCTTCACATTTCTCATGTTGACTCATGGTGTTATACTGTTGAAACGCACAAAAAAAGGAAAAAAGAGCTGATTATGAATGTCCTAAAACAGAGTACGCCTATCCTGGAGCAAATTGGATATAAAAGGAGGGTGTTAAAAAAAATAACTGCAATGTTTCTTTGTCCCATCTCAAATGAACACATTTATTAATTGATTTGCCAAAAAAAGCTCCAGTTTTTGGAAATATTCCCCTTTGTTGTATTTGCAACTAAAGATTAATTCCTTTCTGTTGTAATAAGAAAACTACTTGAGCTTTGAAGACCAACGAAAACCAAAGAAAGCTCACCGTTACATTCAGGTTACTCCCAGAGTTCTTGACCTTTGCCCTTTTGCTTTTGTACTGCTGTAGTTGAAGTAATAAGGAAGTAGAAAATATTACTGTTAAACTAAAATATAGTCCCTCGTTTATTACGGGTGTTAGGTTCCAGCCACCCCACCCCCCAGCGATAAGTGAAAAACCGTGAAGTAGGGACGCTATGTTTATTTTATTATTTATATATTTTAAGGCTTTAGAAACACTTCCCACACTAAACTCTTAAACCTACGTCATTTTAAGAACATAAGTATACGTACTGTATATGTAGCTACTAAATTTTACTTACCATCGTGTCCCTGCTCAAAGGTCCTCCTTGGCCGGTTGAAAGAGATGGAAAAAGTCTTGTTGAGTTTCAGACGGACCACCAGAGCATAAGCCGCGCGTTTGCTCGGAGGTCCACGTGGGCGGGCTACCAGACCTCAAGATTCACCGCTGGGTCTTGAGTTCTGGTTCTGTTCCGATTCGGTGGGTTCAGTGTGGCTTCTCTACATCCGCTGGGCACCGATCAGATCAAACTTTACCTCTGTTTGTTTTTCAACAGAAGGAAACGGGGCTTCTGGGCAGGGCCCTGTTGCCTTTTGGGAAATGTGGTCATTATGAATGGGAATACAGTGGAGGCTTAATGAGAGAAAACTATAATCCGAAGTATTTAATTTTTTTCATTAACTTTTTTATCGTACAGTACTATATCCAGTACTGTCCCAATCACATGAGTAATATTAAAGTTACAATCATGTATCCTGTACAAATTTTTTTTTGTACAATTTTATGGACTGTACATCCACAAACTGCGATAAAGCGATTTTGCGAAAGTCGAACTGCGAAGTAGCGAGGACCTACTATTTTTTTTCTTTGTGCCTGTGTATCTCTCATTCAATGTCCCATTCTCTATGAAGAATATATAATGTAATGTCTGAATATCATCTATCTGCTGTATCTGCTGTCCCCTTCTCACAAGATTTTGACTTTTTGCCCCCCCTTTTCCCCCCGTTCTCAGGTTTTACTCCTCGCCTTACAGCATCGCCACCAACCGCATGATCGCACAGACCTCCATCACGCCCTTCATCGCTGCTTCCCCTGTTTCCACATATCAGGTGAGCCATATTGCTCTGTTTATGGGTATATTGCAGTCTGCGTGAGTTATAAGGAAGTTGTCTGTGTGTAGGGGGATGTGAGATAAGGGATGGGCTGCAAAAACAGCATGAGGTTCTCCCCTCTTTTCTCATTGTTTCTTCACAACTCCAGCTGTTCTTGATGACATCTGTTTCGTGGGAGGTAAACACAACAGGCATACAAAAACAAGCATCATAAAAATGAGTGCTCAGAAAAAGCTGACGGGAGAAAACAACTCACATCGACAATCAAAGTGTCTTGGGAAAGCAAAGATTCATTTTTATCCCCACTTTCCCGACCTTGTTACCCTTTTTCAGCTGCTAATGCATTTTTTATTGTATTTTTATTATTTTATTTATTTCCACCACCTCCAACACAATCTTTTCCCTCTTTCAGAGTAAATTTTCCACATTTCTCACGCCTGTGATCTGTGGAGTAATGCAACGGAACAGAACAGCAACGTAAAAATTGGCTCTGTGATATGTCGGGAGCATCAACCATTTTCCGTCACTGCACATTTCACACAACACCCTTTGCTAAATCCAAACATCAAGAGGCTCTGCCACTGTGCCCTCCAGCTCCGACACTATCGTTTAACATCGGCTCCGTTTGGTATGCATAGACAGACGGATGAGGGGGGTGAGCAGGGGAAAGGAGATGGAGGGGTGGGAAAATTTTACAGACTGTGAAAACGATAACTTTAAAGAGGAATAAGGATCACTCAGGTGGCAGCAATGGCGATAACCCAGGCGGATGGACAGAGGAGAGATGATGCCGGAGGTTGCTGTGCCCGTCTTTGAGGCACGCCTGATTAAAACTCCGGTCCAGTACCTGTGGTGTCAGGGAAAGAAAAGAAGAGGGAAAGTGGGCCAGAGCACGTCTCTAATCCGCTCTCGGAAGGCTTCCCAAATTGATTTATCAAAAACAATGGCCAGGCTTTTGAGGAATATTAATCCTCACTGTTTCAATATCGGGCAGCTCTGCCGCCGCCGCTTGTAATATTGCCCTTCAGCCAGTCACGGCGGGAAGGTGAGTCCTTCATCTTCTGAGAAAGAACAAAGAGACACAGAAAGAAGACGCGCTCTATGTCGCTTCATACGGACAAAAAGAAATAACTTCTTTTTATGATGAAAAGTTTTTGCTTTTGTAATGAAAATCTCTGGGTGTACAGATATCATGGCAGGTTCTATTATCTTTCATATTTTTGTTGAGGTGATATATTTTGAGCTTTATTTATCGAACCAGGAAATTATCCACACAATATGACCTTCAGTCCTCCTGTGTTCCTATTAAACTGCCCTCTGTGAGTTTCAACGAGGACTGGCTTTGTCTCCTGGAAAAACTGCTTTGATGATGCGTGCGGCGTTCCAGACCGGATCACCACCAAGATTTCAGCTGCAGCGTCGCCAGCCAGCCGTGGCCTGGTCTACATCAGTGGCTCGCTGGCTGGCTGTTTGGAAGTTGAGCTGGCTGGCTCGCTAACTAGCTAACTGGCAGCTTGTTTGGCTTCACGTGTGAACGGTTGGACGGGGGGCCAACTGGCTAACCATGCGGCCGAACAACCGGCTTTTTTGGATTATTGGCTGTTTTTAAATGTAATATAAGCTGTGAGGTTCAGCCAGAGGCAGACAGCTTCTTCTTGAGCACATTTTGTCTCTTACTTGACATCAATGTGGCTTTTTGTATTTACTATTTGTTGTAATTGAGATTAAGTTGTTCCACTTCATATCACGTTGTCCCCCGCTTATTCTTATCAGTTTGGTGCTTGGTTTTTATTGTTTCCTTTGTTTAAATAGTAAATTTAGTTAAACTTCCAGATGCAAACATCCACCTTCAAGTCTATTTGTTAGTATCCTAAGACTTCATCATAACAGCATTAAAACTCATCTCACCAAACTCTGGTTGAGATGGATTCTTCTTAGTTTATAGTTTATTTATTAGTCATATGCAGGTCAACGATGCAATGAAATGCTCAGGACGAGAAGAACCATCTCGACTCGCCCCAAAAAAACAGAATACCCAATCATGCAACAAAAGTACAAAACAAAGCACTTAAAAGTAAAAAAGAAATACATCTACAAGGTGCAAAATAAATATAGTAAACAACATAGTAGAATAGAACGGTGCAAGTAGGATGATTCAGTACAAGTACCTCACAGGCAGTAACACTGCTTAAATGCACATACACGTTGCACACAACATACACCACACAGGTTGTGCGATAGGACACAGCAACACTGAGATGAACTGAACCACGATGACAAGGCAGCGACACACATGATACAGCCACATCGTGCAGCCGCAATAAACATATTAGGTGTCACAGATGTGACTCAGTTCGGTCGAGCCGGTAGACAGAGAAGTTGTCTGGAGCCACAGCACAGTCGGGGATGGACGGCTCCAGCCATGATTCCGTAAAGGTAAAGACACAACGTGTTCCACTCGCAATAAATTTGTGCGCGCAGGTCATCCAGTCTATTCCTCAGAGACTGAATGCCTGAAGGCAAGACCGAGCGGAGAGGGGGTTTGCTGTGTTGGGTCCTGCACAAAACACTGGCTCGCATCCCTTTCTGTTTTCCTCTTACGGCGCCCAAGTAAAGAAAGGACTCTGGAAAATGTCTGCCGATGTGTCCCCCAAAAGTCAGCCCAAAGTCCCCACTCACTGACGATCGCAACGCCAAAATTGCGTCGCAGTCATGCCCCTAGTGTGGGAGCGCAGTGCATGTGCAAAAAGTCCAAACATAAACAATGAACAAAAAAGTGAGTCGAAGCAGAGCTCTCATCAGTGCTGCCATGCTGCGGCGCACGTTGATGACGAACAACTTGTAAGAAGAGTCTAGTGAAGACATCAGGTTATGATGAAAGCCTTCCCAATGAAAGTACAACTTATACAAATTAACTGGTGCACAGAAAATAACCTTTATTACAAGTTTTCCTGCATATTTTTTTTTAAACGAGTAACTTTCTCATGTAACATGCTCACTTCTGTGAATTGAAAAACATAATAATGAATGAGAGGAGATTCTGAAGCTTGTGAGGACCAGAGAAAATAAAGCAATATGAAATAGTCCTTTTGCTAAACAAATTGAACGTATGTGTGTGTTGTTGTATTTTAACCGTTTTGTGGTAGCATCACACCAAATCAGCTGTTTTATATGTGATCTTGTAGCTTCTTTTGATTAAAGTCTCATCAGTGCTTGCTGAAGTTATTAATCAACTTTGAAGACGCATTTCGGGACCTCTGTTTTAATTAACAGAGATTTTACAGCATTTCTTGTCTTCTTTGATATTGGTCTACCAAAACCTAACTCTGAAAAGCCTCAAGTCTTACAAGCATAAGTATCAAGATTACAGTTCTTTTTATCTATCTCAACTAACAGTGTTCCTCCTCTTCCAGCCACTTTCTCTCAGTTTTAAATGAAGTGATTCAAATCAGTGCCAATGGTTTATTGGTTTTTTTCTTTTTTTGTGAAATTGTGCCTTGTAGTTTATTTTAATCAAGCTAAAAAACAAACTAATGGCACTGAAAACACGTCGACTCAGATCCACTTAAGCAGAAGAAGAAATTCACAAGCCGGTAACGCGGTTTCTTAGTCAGAAAATGCTTAATATAAGTGATTAAAGATAAGCTTTGTATGTGTCAGTCTGCTGTCCCGTTCAGCTGCACAGAACAAATATCGCCGTGTATAAACAAGCAGACTTGGCTGCGTTTTATAGAATATCAGCCTTGTTTAGGTGCAGATCCAAATCACGCATTTGTGTTGGCTCAAAGGATTGATTGCTCTTATAGCAGATTATTCCATGTTTGTCTTTGTTTAATCTAATCGTTTTACCGGGATCTGTGGCCAGTCTGTGTGTTTGTCAGCGACAAGCTGTCTAATTCCTCTCCAGCCTCTCAGAAAGTTCTGTTTGTTCCTCATCCATCCCCTCAGTTTCTTGACACTGTTTCACGTCTTTCTTGTTTTCAATCAAACTTGTAAATTTCTGTCTGTTTAGGTTTTCCCTTAATAATAACTTGGCATGTCTACTTTACAAATCTATTTATTTTAGCTGAAAATAAGCTCTTGTTACCATTTTGTGAGGGATTTTTTTTTTTTTTTTTTGCTCTTAGAAAACCTTTATTGCAACAACATTGGGTCATGGTGCAATATTATACTAATAGATGAGGAAACTAGCTCATGGTTCTGTGCACAAGTCATACTTTTGGCTGTAATGAGGAAGCAGGAGGGGGATTTTCTGCCTCCAGACTTTCAAATTCTTTGGCATAAATTGATCGGTGTAAAGCTGAGCCATTTTAGTGTCATTAAAACCAGAACAATCATTTCAAAATCTCAAGTCTGAAGCGTATTGGAGCACACCGAGTATATTTGAGCAGCATTTATTAGTTTGTGTTGGATACAATTTCAACCAAAGACTTATAAAGGTTTACAATGTTGAACATATTTTATCTGTTTCTGCTCAGGTCCAGAGTACGTCATGGATGCCTCATCAACAATATGTTATGCAACCAACAGTAAGTACTCCAGCATCCTCTGTGCAGCGGCTGTCCTTTAAATCCCACTGAAGCCAAACTTAGTTTAAAACTTGAGTTGGCTGAAAACTTTACATCTCTTACAACCGAGGTTAAAACATTGTTAGAAAAACTTTTTCAAAGGGTGTTTATTGTTCTCAAAAGAGTGAAGAGTTTTTTTCACTCAAACAGATTCTGGCTAGAAAAAAATAAAATTGATGCTGTTTTTGTCCTTCAGTTGTTACATCCAAGTTGTATGAAGCACATAATCCAGTTTTGATGAGGTGTTCCTGAAGGTGCAGTAGCATCTTGCTGGGCTGTGATTTGGAGACTACTGGTATTTGGCGACTCAAACTTGATGCAATATTGGGGGAAAAAATGGGCAAATTTCAGTTTGTCTCACTGAACTCTGTGACCAGCGAGACCTACAGCCGTGTTCACTGCAGCCAATTTTGAAAATCCCAGCTTATTTTCTGTGCACAACTTGCAAAACTCAGTGTGGTTGTGCACATTGTTTCATTGCGCACTTTTGCCAACATCGTACCCACCTCAGCCTTTTTTGTACCCACATTGGCAGCCGTCCTCATGTTTATTATTAAAGTTACTGTACTCTTCTTCTTTTGGCTTTTCCCTCTTCAGGGGTTACCACAGTGAGTCATCCTCCTCTATCTCACTCCAACTACCTCCATGTCCTCCAACTGCAGCCATTTATCTCTTCTTTTTTTTTTTCCTGGCAGCTGCATTTCTAACATCCTTCTACCAATATACCCACTGTCCCTCTGGACATGTCCAAACCATCTCAGTCTGGCCTCTCTAACTTTACCTCCCAGTTGTTCAACCTGTGCTGTACCTCTGATGATCTCATTCCTATACTTATCCATCCTTGTCACTCCTAAGGAGAATCACAACATATTAATTTCTGCTACTTCCAGTTCTTTCTCCTGTCTTTTTGTAAATGCCACTGTCTCCAGACCATGCAACATAGCTGGTCTCACAACTGTCTTTTAAACTTTAAAGCTTTTGTGCTACACTTGAAATGAAGTCGAGCATATTTGGACTAGTTTGTTTTAAACATGGACATGTTTTCCCAGAGGACAGCTCCCAAGCATGTGTCAAAATACAGCTCCTGCACCCTTGAGACGAGACTCCCGTTTCAAAATCTGTAGTGGTTCAAAATGCCCACATCAACTTTGTGACAGTAACAAATGTCAAAGTTAAAAATTCAAGCGACAAGACAGCAATCCTCTTCCACTCAGGGAAATTAAGAACACTCCTGAAAGTCAAAGCATTCTGGAGATCTTAAGAATACTGTTCACCAACTTGTCTTCACCTGTCACAAACCAAACATATACAACCTTACCATACCATACCATTTTATTTATAAAGCACTTTAAACAGCGACAGGGCCAACCAAAGTGCTGTACAAACAGAAACAAACAGGCAAAGCACACAGCAACACATAACATAACGTAAAATCAAAATATAGAAACAAAATAATCGCAGATAATAACATAATGACTAACACTGTGTGATGCATACAGGACCAACACAAATCATAGTGTTGAAAGCCAGGGAATAGTAGTGGGTTTTTAAGCAGGATTTAAAAACTGTGAGGGAGGGGGCCTGCCTGACGAGCAGAGGTAACTCATCCCAAAGTCTTGGGCCTGCGACAGAGAAGGCCCTGTCACCTCTGCGCTTAAGATGGGTTCCTGGAACTGTGAGAAGCAACTGGTCCGCTGACCTCAGAGAACACGGTGGGACATATGGCTGCAGCAGATCAGTGAGATAGGAGGGTGCAGAGCTGTTCAGCGATTTATAGACATACAAAAGTATTTTGAACTGAATACGAAAGTGAACCGGTAGCCAGTGCAGGTAGGCCAAAACAGGTGTAATGTGCTCTCCCTTGCCTGTATTAGTTTAAAATCGGGCTGCCGCATTTTGGACCAGTTGCAGTCGTGCAATGGAGGTCTGACTGATACCAAACAGGAGCGAGTTGCAGTAATCGAGCCTGGGTGTTATGAATGCATGTGTTACTGTCTCCATGTTATTTTTGGACAATATGGGCTTCAGCTTAAACAGCCGCCTCAGCTGGAAAAAAACAGGATTTAACAATCATGTTTACATGACTGCTAAGTTTCAAGGAAGGGTCCATTATCACTCCCAGATTAGTGACTCTGTTTCTCTAACAGGGCTAGAGCGGAAAAGTCAATGCAGTGGTTGATGATTGTGTCGTTGAGAGGAAACAACATGACTTCAGACTTCTTCTTATTGAAACTTGAGAAATTTAAAGCCATCCAGTCTCTGTTGTCAGACAGGCAGTCAAGCAGAGGGTGAATAGAGCGTGTACCATTGTGTCTTGGGGGAAGTAAATTTGACAGTCATCGGCATAGAAGTGAAAGGATATGTTGTGTTTCCATAAAATAGCACCTAGTGGCAGCAGGTATAAAGAAAATAGAAGGGGACCGAGGATGGACCCCTGCGGTACCCCCCATTTAAGCGCTGCTGATGCTCAACTAAAATCTTTGATGTTGACACAAAAGGTTCTGTCAGAGAGGTATGATCTGAACCACTTGAGGGCTGACCTTGTGATGGTTCTTTTATTGTTTTAAAACTTCAAGTTTCATAAAGGGACTCGTATATGTGGAACCAGAACAGTAAACAGATTCTAGATCTTCAGGGTTACCCTCCCAGATATTAGAAATAAAATATTAAACAGATTCATCTTAATGATAATACAGTCTGTAATAATAATGTCGAAGCACTGAAAGTAGGGATGCACAATATTATCGGCATGGTATTGGTATTGGCCGATATTACCGTTAACGTTCAATATCGGACATTCTATCAAAATAACTCACGGATTTTGCATATCATATGGCTGTTGCTGAATATATGTCACCAGCTCTTACAGCTGTGACACTTTTTTTTTTTTTGCAAAAAAGCCTAAAAAAGAGGACTATGTTCTGATAAAGGAAAGCATATTAAAAATATCTGTATCGGTTAATGGCCAAATAAGTTTTAACATATCTGCATATCAGATATCGGCCAAAAATCCAATATCGTGTATCCCTAATTGAAAGGTAAAAAGCCTTGTCTGTAACTGCTTACCTGATTAAAAAGTAAAGAAATCCTGATGATTATTTACTGTTTGTTCATCATCAGCACTTTGTCTGTGCTTCAAGTGTCTAAAAGTCATAAAGTATTATTATTATTTGCCTTAATGTGTAGCTCTATTGGTTTAGAGATTCTCCTGTGAGTCCTGCTGCTCGGACAATGTTCAGTCAGGTCATCAGGACGGTTTCTTTTTTTTTTTTTGCTGAGATGTTTCGTCCTTCATCCAAAGGACTTCTTCGTCTGAGGAGCCACCAACAAACTGAATGCCACAAACAGTACCCTCCCGTAGTAAAAAAAAAAAAAAAAAAAAGCATTGGAGAAAACTGCTATTCAGAGAAATTTTTGAGTTTGCCTATTAAAATTGGAACTCCTTTTAAAAAAACCACTATGTGCCAAGCAGCTTCAGCTACATTCTGGTGAGTCTCATTAATAACCTCTTATAAAGATTTATATTTTCAGCTTTAATACATGTTGAAAAAATCTCATATTCAGTCTTTTTTATTCTTTCACTAAAACCTGTTTTGGTTGACATAAATAAAGCCCTTTCTTTGGGTTTTATAAAGGATGGACTTTAAGGTTTATTTTTATATAAAAGCTGTCATTTATTGGTTGCATGTATCACAACAGTAGGTAGTTTTTGGTTTCATTTAATTGGATATTTTTTGTTCACTTTCCTTGTTTTGTTTAAAGGGATGTTTTTAACTCTCCTGGTACATTTCAGCCTATTAACCCTACATGCCATGAGCCACCTCTGAGCTACAACAGCAATTCAAAATGTTTCGCCTCACAATTTGTCTCTCTAATGTTATTAAAATGAAGCACATTAGTAGTTATGTAAATTGCTTCAAAGTTGTGCATTTTAATAGATCCTCGCATTATAAATGTTCCTGTTTAGTTGTTTAGAGCTTTAGAAACATTTCAAAAGAGGTTTTAGCGTTTGCTTGAGGCTTTTTGTTGCCTCTAAAGCACATTTGTTGTGTTTTATTCTTTGCTGTTTTCAATTTATTCACAGAAAAACAATAAACGCCAGATAGGGGCTAATATATTTAATTCTTTACATCTATTAAAAGAGGTCACTTTATCACAGCCACTGTGAATAGTGGTAATAAGCAATAATTTATTGGAGAGCCATTTAGAAAGCCGTAGAATGTTGAAGTGCTCTGGTATTATAAAACACACAAAAAAAATTGCTCCACGAGTATAATTCTGTTGATGCAGAAAATCATTTTCTGTGGAAATAATTTATCACCATTTTATTTATTTTTTTGCTAAAGTGACCATTGGTGATTCATAATTTATGCCATGCTTTAACTTAAGTCTGGACTAACAAGCAAGTGGATAAGCATCTGGATGACCCAACGACCTATTAATTAAAAAGTTTTGTCGTACAGTGTGAAACAGCTATTTATATGATAAAACAATAAAATCAATCAGTCAGCTTGAACAAATGTATATAACACAAAGAAAAGAGACATTAGGACATGGTATTTAAAAATTAATATTCATTTTAGTCTAATTCAGGGCTTTAAGCGGATGTCTCACTGGACTGCAACTAGTTGGTATGATTTCATGAAGGAGACTCTCTGATGTCTCTTGAACATCTACTAAATGTCTCCCGAATGTCTGTCTACTAAATGTCTCCCGAATGTCTGTCTACTAAATGTCTCCCGACAGTCTTCCGGATGTCTTCCGAATGTCTCTTGAACATCTACTAAATGTCTCCCGAATGGCTCTTGACCATCTTCCAGATGTCTCCTGATGTCTCCTGAATGTCTCTTGAACATCTGCTAAATGTCTACCGAATGTCTCCAGAA